>NC_041409.2:56322394-56324894 GCF_900747795.2 Erpetoichthys calabaricus
ATATCTATATATCTATATATATCTATATATCATATATATATATATATATATAGCTGATTACCCAGTGAATTCGCTCACTGAGTGCAAGAGAAAAAAATGAAATGTATGTATAAAATAAGTTTAATTGCCAAATTTATTTTTCCACAAATAAAGAGCACTTACAATAACATAGAAATCAATATAAACAACATTAACATCATTATCATATGAGAATATGAAGTAATATATAAGAAGCACATTGCATATAAATATAAATTATTAAACAGTAAAATGTTCTTCTATAATACGCTACCGTGGCTATTCGTTTGTCTGTCCAGGATTTTAAATCAGCTGTAGCTCGCAAACCGTTTCACCTATTGACTTGAAATTTGGTACACATATACTACGTCACGTCAACTATTCGCTTTCCCACACATATGAACATATATATATATATATATATATATATATACACATACATATACACACACATACACATATATACATATACATACATAGTGCGTTGCAACACGGGCTGTGATTGTTACATGGGAGGGAGAGGACAAATCACAGCTTCCCGCTTTCTAATTGGGCTTGTGATTGCTGCTTTGACGGATGCCCAGATCCCACAGTATTTCCCGTTAGGAGAGGCGTTAGGCAAGTGTAATTGGATAGCGGTGCTGCAAGTTATTACTCTTTTTATCTTTATTTTATTTTATTGTAGAATGAACTCACAGCTGCGCGCACCAGTGCGTGCGTGGCGGATGCGTACGGCTGACGTTTTCATTGTCTACCACCTTCGCTAATCATTCTTGAGGCAGATTGAAGACTTAAGTGCCAGCTTAACTGAAAAATTAAAGAAAACATACTAAGTTTTAAAAAAATCAGTTTTAACGGGAAAAGATGCCGACGAAAGAAGAGAAGCAGCGGGACGCTAGGGTGAAGAGCTGCTCATTAAGCAGCAAGCGCATCAACCTCTGAGCAAACGAATGGTAAACGTACAGAGAAAGAGGATAAATACTATGAATGCTCATGTCAAGTGTATTCACTCCACGTTATCGTGCAGTGCGCTGTTACTGGTATTTTGATAAAAGAATCTGAATAACATATAAGAAGCATATAAATCATTAAACAGTAAAACATTAACATTTAAGAAGTAAAGATACATTGAGTACTACTGTAGTGCTTTCGGGTATAGTACATTTTTTGTTTGCCCATTACATGCATAAATGTATACATTTTTTGGTGTACCTACCCAAGAACACGCGACATGACCCGGCAGTTAAAAATTTATTGCTCCAGCAATTTTAACTCTGTTACAAAGTCATCTAATATGGTATTGCAAACGGCAGCGGGAGCGTTTCTATAAACTCAATTTAAACTTACTGTTTACACCGTGCTTTGAAGATGCATAGTATGCGACACGTGTTTCGCCGTAATTGTGGGCTCATCAGGAGTTCACAGTCACTGCACTCCCTTACGGGAATCGATCCTCGGACGTAGAGGCGAAGCCCCTAACGTTGTGCCACGGCGTGTGGTTCGTTCATTTGACAGCATGTAGATCGGGGTAATTACATTGCAGGCATTCGTAGTCTGATTCACAATCTGATTGTATGGGTGGTTACCTACCAGGTAACGCTTGTGGTTGGTGAGCAAGTCGGCTAACTTCTGCCACGGTGCCCTCTTTCAGTTGCGTGAAGCAGATCATACAATGGTTGAAATAGTTTAATATATATAGCAAAATCACCGCGCTTCACAGGGGCGAATATGGTATTGCAAACGGCAGCGTTTCTATAAACTTAATTTAAAGTTACGGTTTATACCGTGCTTTGTTTCATATTCTTTTCCTACCTTATCAATTCTGTGATGTGTTTTTTGAACAGGTTTGATTCATGGAAGTGATCACTCCTGCTGCGTTCAGTCACTTCACGTGAGCCGCTCTCTTGTGTGATGTTGCGATGTCCACGGGTTTATTTAATGTTAGCTAAGACCCGGCAGTTAAAAGTTTCTCGCTACAGCAATTTTAACTCTGTTACAAAGTGATGCAAACTCTCGTTTATACCTCGTGTGTTCTCATTAAACTTGTATCTCGCGAATATGGCATTGCAAACAGCAGCGGGAGCGTTTCTATAAAGTTAATTTAAGGTTACGGTTTACACCGTGCTTTTTTATACCTCGTGTCTTCTCATTAAAGTTGTATCTCGCGAATATGGTATTGCAAACGGCAGCGGGAGCGTTTCTATAAAGTTAATTTAGACTTACGGTTTACACCGTGCTTTTTTATACCTCGTGTCTTATGAAGATGCTTGTATGCGTCACTCACTCGCTTCTTATTGTTTCGCTGCCTTTTCAATTGTGTAATGAATGTTTTCTTCAGCGCTCTTTGGGGCTCCTCCTTCTTTTCTACGTACTGAGTTCACAGTCAGTTCACGTGATTACGTGGGAGGCGTGATGACGCGACACGCAACTCAGTCTCCTACGGCCATCTTGCTGCCTTCCATTACAGTATATGGACAAAAAA
>NC_041409.2:57322394-57539789 GCF_900747795.2 Erpetoichthys calabaricus
TGTTACGTAGGCATGTTCCTTTTATCTTTGGCAATCTCATTCTCTAACCAGGCCTCAGGAGCTAACCAGTGTAACACTGTCCACCACCCCTTTCGTTATTCCGGCACATTGTTGACATCCGTGAGAAACAACAACGTACTAAACTAGAAGGTGGTCTACGGATACGTGGAATTCGTGGACAAACAAAGATCAAGTTCCAAATGAAGATTATATATAAAGATTAGTTAATTTAAAGCACAACAATTTGTTTAGTTTGAATGTCTGTGTTTTGAGGTGTGACTGGATTATTACAGTCTTCAGTAGTATAAGCCTGGAGGAGATTCTTAATGCAATGCCTATGTTTTAGCTGTCTCTCTACTGCCATCTAGTGCTTCTTCTTCTAATTCATTCACGGACAAACAAAGATCAAGATCCAAATGAAGATTATATATAGAGATTTCTAGACCAAGCCCTCCATCTTCCATTATGCTGGTCAACAAGCATTTTGCTACTGGGATTCTTTCACCTGTTCTTTAACAAATTTCACTTGCTGACTCCAAATCTGAAAACCGTTTTCGTCCAGCACATCCCGTTTTTTTAGTTATGATGTTCCAGGTCTTGGACAACTAGGGTGACTGGACTGTAAAGGCAATGCGTTTCAGCATTTAAGAAATAAGTTTGGTCTTAAGAAAAGTGAAGCCAAAATTAAGGAAGGTGTTTTTGTTGGCCCTGAAATCCGTGAACTGATGCTTGACAATGAGTTCAAAAGGAAACTGAAGCCAACTGAATCAGCACCCTCATTTGTGCAGGTTGTCCAGAATTTTCTTCACAGTCACAGAGCAGAGAATTATGCTGAGCTTGTGGAGAATATGCTGAAAGTATATTAGCTTACGGGAGCCTGAATGTCACTGAAGATGCATTTTTAAAATTCTCATCTCGGCTTTTTTCCACCAGATCTAAGTGGTGTAAGAGATGAGCATGGGGAAAGATTTCACCAAGATACAAAGGTGATGGAAAACCAATATCAGGGAAAATTTACTCCGAGCATGACTGGTGACTATTGTTGGTTCATGCAAAGAGAGACAGATGTGCAGTACAAGTGCAAAAGCAAGTGCCTCAGACAATTTTGAGCACACTGACCTCGCTTTTATATTGAGGTAAATTGACATAAACATGTTTTAAAGTGTCTCTGGTATCGTTTCCTGGTTTGTTTTCAGAATAAACACATTCAAACAATTTTGGTGGGACAGAGTTCAAACTCCAGATATCGCGTTGATATATGATATTGATATTCAAAAGTGTCAAAACGGCAATGATGTGTATCTCAAAAATCTGATGTGCTAACTTAATCCAATTTCATATATGAAATCAGTGTAAAAAACTTAATAGAGAGCTGCTCTGAAGTTCCCAGTAGCAAACAAAAAATATTTTTTGTAGACCAGTGTTATTGTTGATCAGAAATATTTGAACTTTTCCACCCTTTCAAGCCTTTCTCCCTGGATGTTAACTCTCCATAATGTTCTTTTCTCTTAAAACTTAGATATTCTGCATTTTTCCATACTAATCTTAAAGCATCTTTCCTCTATTACTCTTCCTCACTTTTCAGTTTTCTTTCCCCAACATTCTTAGTTTTGCATTATTGCATAATTTCATTCACAAACAGCTTGCACCATGGGGCCTGATCTACTCTTCTCCTAGAAGTAACATTCTTAACCAGAGTAAAACATATGGTCTTAATGATGATCCTTGGTGTAATCCAATCTTAACTTCAAATCCATCTGTTATTACAACACTATTTCTCACTTGTGTGCAGGCAAACTCATACAAATCCTTAACAATCCTTACAAACTTAAACGGTACTCCTTTTACTCTCATACATCTCCATATTTCTTGCTGGGAACACTATCATATGCCTTCTTTAAATCTATAAATACCTAGTGCAGTCATTTTTGTTTCTCTCTTGTTTTTCCATAGTCTATCTAAAGGTGAAAATAACATCTGTTGTACCTTTTCCCAGAATAAATCCAAACTGTTCTTGCCATATTTTCACCTCTCTTCTCAGGCTTTTAGCCATTATCATTTGCCATATTTTCACTGTATGTGACATCAGCTTTATACCCCTCTAGTATTCACAATCCTGGATGTCTCCGTTCTCCTTGTATATATTGTAACAGATAGGGGGCGCTCTCGCTCCCTTGAACCCACTGATCAGACGCCAAACACCAGATAAAAGTCCAATATGACTTTATTTTATAATAATAATGTGCACCAAGCACCCTCCACTCCACAATACTCATAAATAAACAATGATCAATAATCCTCCACTCCCAGACACGTTGCCACCCTTCCACCCAGCTCAGCTTGGCTCTGGGATCTCCCACCGTCCTTTTTATAGTTCATGACCCGGAAGTGCTTCTAAGCCCTCAGTCCATGTGATTATCCAGCACTTCCAGGTCAAACGAAAACTCCTTTTCTTCATCAGCCCGGAAGCACTTTATTTCTTTCAACCATGTGACTGGGATTTACTTCCGGGCTGTATGGAAAATAAATGTCTCTGTATTTCCCTGCAGCGTCCCCTGGCGGCCCTGACGTTATCCAGCAGGGCTGTGTATTAAAACTCCATAGTCCATGATGCCCTGCTAGAATTCGGGGCATCTCCACGTTGCAAGGAGGGCTCCATCTAGCGGCCTGGGGGTATTGGCCGGGATGAATGGCCGGCTATATCCCACAATATGAAACAATCACGCTATTTCTCCATTGATATGCCATTTCCTCTTCACAACAGATCTTTAACATCAGCTCCCATAACAAATCTATTCCTTCCTCCCCTAGACTGTTTGATGCTCAAACCGGGATCCCATCTAATCCAGTTGCCTTCTCATTCTTCATTCTTTATAATGCCTGTTTGACTTCTTCCCTACTTATCTCTGAGGGCTTTCCATATCAGTCATGAAGTCTGGATTGAATGACTGTCTGTCAAAGGTGTACTGTAGTATGGAGCAAATATAATCAAATATGTCACTGTGATTTATGCTGTAAATGGTTATGCAGACATTTATGATTTGTTTCCTCTAGTTACATAGTGACCCCAATGGCAACAAGTGGAATTGTGAATGCAATGAATGAGATCGTCCTGTGAGAATATACCCTGCTTTCTGTGACACTTGCTAATTAAATACTGTAGGTCCGCTGGTTTGACTTTGTGTCGAGGCTGTTTGCATATATGCACATATAAAAGAATTTAACTTTTATCGGGAATACACAATAATGCATGAGTTACAAGGCAAGACTATTTTCAACTGTAAATAACCAGAGACAAACTACAAAACAAAATGGAGAGGAAGGTTGCACATACTATTTTTTTGATATGCTAGAATGTTCTGATTACAGAAAAAAAGAGGGAAGAAGTGCATGTTGGAATTTGTATTATTCATTTCATTAATTCTTGTAAAGGATAGTTAAGTAAGGTCATAAAAAGAGCAAGAAATGCACCCTGTAGTTTGCTGTCTGTCAGTCTGTCTGTCACAGTGCTTTAACATTTCAGGGCTGTTTTGCTGAAAGTAATCAAACTGTTTCGTCTTTTGATATTTGAACTCTGAATGGATGCAGCTGAAAAGCCAAACAACAAGCGACAAACAATAAACATGCCCCTTCTCTTCTCATGTTCTGATGAGGTGCTGCCTCCTTGTGTCTTGACAGCTGTTATCAGCAGTAAAAACCAAGCTAAACTATATTTTTCTCTATTGAGAAAAACTTGCATATTATAATCTGTTTAGTTAGCCAATAAAAGCTGCCATTTTGCTTGACTTCTCATTAGTCCAATGTTTAAAAAATACATGTTTTAAAACACATGCTTGCAGGATTGACTTTAGCTTTATTTGATAAAAAGTATACTCCTATAATGGATAGATATTTGTGGAGAAAGACAGCTAAAGGTTTTGTCTGATTTTTATAAAATGTTTAGATGACCATCAAGATCCACCCTTATAATCTGATTTATTTATTTCTTTCATTTTTCATTTCCCAGAGCATGTAAATATATAGGTGGGGGCAGCATGGTAGCACAGTGCTTAGTGCTGACCCCTCATGGCTCCACAATCTCAACCTAAGCACTGTCTGTGTGGAGTATGAATGTTCTCTTTGAGTTTGCCTGGCTTTTCCTACAACTCAAAGATGTGTACGTTACGTTAATTGGTAAACCTGAAGCTGATGCAATGCAACATGCTTGCAATGTCTTATGGGTAATTTAAACATGCACAGTGCAGGCCTCTGCTGTTAGTCTAAATGAAGCCAAGGTCAAATGAACATGGACTCTCCGCTGCTGGATTGCACCATGGTTGAACAATGCACCATAGTGAGATCTCTTTGGGCAGAAGGAGTGAAACCTCTTCAAATTCACCTCACTGAAACCCCTATGTGTGGCATGTGCTTTCTCAATTTTTGATCTTCTGGTTGACAATTTAAAGCTTTGATTCTTGACAACGATTTAGTGTGCAAGTTTTGGTTTTGATGGACACAACAAGGAGACTGGGAATCAAGTCCCAAGTGCTCACTGTGTGAATTTTGTATGTTCTCCGCATGTCCGTGTGGGTTTCCTCCTGGTGCTGCGGTTTCCTTGCACAATCCACAGACAAGCAGGTTAGGTGGACTGGCATTACTAAATCGTCCCTATTGTATGTGTATATTCACCCTGTGATGGAATGGTACCTAGTCGGGGGATTGTTCCTGTGTTGTGCCTAAAGTATCTATCTATCTATCTATCTATCTATCTATCTATCTATCTATCTATCTATCTATCTATCTATCTATCTATCTATCTATCTATCTATCTATCTATCTATCTATCTATCTATCTATCTATCTATCTATCTATCTATCCAATGCTTGCTGGGTTAGGCCCCAGCTTCCCCACATCCCTGTTCTGGATAAATGGGTTACAAGATGGATGGACAGGACTGATTTTTGGTTTAAGTTATTGTTTTGTATAATGACTATGTTTTATCTTCTGATCACTTTCCATTTATTTTCCGTCTTATTATGTTGGTACAGTTTACAGTCCCAGCAGCATCTTGTTGTGTTTCAGGGTTCACGAATCCCACAATGGACTTCAGTCCAAACACTGCACTTTAAGACTCCAGTAAGGCTCAGAAACATAAAAGCAGTGAAACTTCCAAGTAAGCTTGTGACCTGAACACACCAAAAAGACCAACTGTACAAAAATAAAATTTGAACCGTTAAAAACCTTGGCACAAATTACAAAACAATCCTTGTTATAATCAACTTGATTAAATGACTAAAAAAGAAAAGAATTAAAAAAATGAGAAGGGTCACATAATGTTGCGTCCAAGAGGAAGCCCAAATACGAGTCCATAAATCAAAGAGTCTAAATAAAAACTTACAAAATCTAAAATCAGAAACTGAAGATCTAAGAATGAGAGCTGATCAACAACAACAATTGCCGGAGATATCTCAGCACTTTAAGTAAGTGGAGGGTGGTCCCAACAGCTTCATTGTCAAGGGTTCCATCCTCTTGGACTCAACACATACAAGACAAGAAATTTACTAACAGAATTGACATTTAAAAAGAACAAAATGTAACATGCAAAGTGATTAATACATACTATTAAATAATAGAGATTACTAAGAAATTAATAAATAACAATAGGATACAATACAAACGACAGAAAACACAAATATATTTTATAACATATACAAACAAAATACTCAGACACAAAGAGAAGAAGCCAAAGCTAGGCAGGAGACCATAGCCCATCAGGCCTGGGGCAAGAGAAAAACCTGGAGAGGCTGCCAGTTTGTGATCCTAAAATACGTAACCTGACTTTGACATAAATGACAAGAAAGTTTCTAATGTTTTAGAATTAGAATACATTTTTTATACTTTATTCTATATAGTATTCTATAAATTTTCTATATAAAATAATGATTTATCAATTCAAACAAGCAAATTTTTCTTTAACGTTTGTCAGTAATGCCACAGAACTTTGTTACCAGGTTTTCATTCAAATTATTATACGATTTTCTTCAATGTATATATTTTTTGTAATCACTGACTTTATTAAAGCTTAAATGAAAATCGGGCAGCAACAACATGACTTTCAGCCTGAAATGTTTCCACATTCTGACTTTTTCACCAGTCTTTTTCTTCTTTCGGCTGCTCCCGTTAGGGGTTGCCACAGCAGATCATCTTCTTCCATATCTTTCTGCCCTCTGCATCTTGCTCTGTTACACACTGGTGGCGGTCGTTGTTAACCCGGGGCTCAACCGATCCGGTATGGAAATTTGTATTGTTGTCCGCATATTGATTTGGCAAAATTTTACACCGGATGCCCTTCCTGACATAACCCTCCCCATTTATCCGGGCTTGGGACCGGCACGAAGGAACACACTGGTTTGTGCATCCCCTGTGGCTGGGTTCGCATCCCATGTGGCTGGGTTTTTTCACCAGTAAAGTACAAAAAGAATATTTTTTTCAGAGTGGCTTATGTGGTCCTTAATGCAAGCAATAAACTTCACAAATATGTGACATTTTAAAGACCAAAATTTATATTTTAACTCTTCCTCGTGGCTTAAAACTATAGCTTCCTTCTGAGGTGTCCTAAAAAACAAATATCCCCTTGTAAGCATAAAGTAAAAAATAAGGTTTGTCATACCTTTAATAAAGTCTTCGGAATATGGGGTGATCCTACTGCAGTTTATCATGGCTGCACTACTTCATTTCCATGCCCTGACTCTTTGACAGCTTGGTGGATAAGTTCGTACAAGCCCTCAGTATCTATGGAAGTCTGAGAAAATACTTCTTCTTGAACCTTGGACTGGATTTACTGTCTATGAACTTATAATACATAATGTGGAATTTCCCTTTTATAAAAGGTGACCTTTAGCACTTTACCTCTGAGTACATCAGGCAGAAATAAAACAACAACTTAATTTATTATATGACAAAGTTGTGTTTGCATACTGTAAGTATTTAGTTGTGTAAATGTTAACTTTAGGGAGTAAATGGTGCTAGTCAGAGGCATACTGTCATGATAAGGAACTCATGTTAAAACACAAACAAGGATGGTACAAACGTTACAGAAAAGTCTGCTCCTGTAAAAAAGGGAGGTGAGTCACTTACTGTTTTAGTCTTATCTGATGACACATGAATCTTGATAGCAGGTGGTAAACGGTGGCACCACTAGCCACTCTTTTTTGTTTAAAGATAATAGTTACAGTTTATCATCTCAGTACTTTTCTTCTAAGTAATCTGATTAAGTTTGCCTAAGGAACTGTCCCTGCTAACAATATAATTACCGTGGCACAGACTTGTAACTAAAGTATCTCAAGTGATTAAACCAAGTGAGTTATCATTGTTCCATCTATTGGCTTGATTCTGTTCAGTGATTACAAAGGGGAAAAGAGAAAGACCCAAGATAAGAATCGGCTCTGAATGGGACGTTAGTCAGCCTTAGGTTTAGCACCAACACATTCAAAAACACTGACTCAGACTAGGGTCAATTTAAAGACGACAAAACTATGAAAGATATACAATGCCAGCTACACATTCACCCAGTTCATGAATCCACTTTATCATATACTAGCCGTCCCCCATGGATTCGCCCGCGTAGAAGAGAAACAGGACAGCGAGGAGGGCCCAGCCTGGCTCCCTACTCCTGATGTCACGCTTTCCCCTCTGTCTCGGATTGGCACAAATATATCGCTCCTGCAAGCGAGCTATGATTCTTAGCGTGATGAGAGAAGTGGCAAAATCAACTGAAATGTCCAAGCAAATTCTAGAAAAAAGCCTGATCTAAATCTAAGTGTTTCTCTCAATCGCTAGCTAAGCAGATATAAGATATGCCCCGAGGCTGGCACGTGAGTGAGGAGGGACCCACTCCCCTCCCCTCGTCCCTCTACAAGCGGACTATGATACTTAGCGAGATGAGAGAGGTCGCAAAATCAACCGGAATGTTCAAGCAAATTATAGAAAAAACTCAATCTAAATCCATTAAGTAGTTCTCTTGTGAAAAGTGGACATACAGACAGACAGACAGACAGACAGATAGATGTTGGATTTTTTATATATATATATATATATATATATATATATATATATATAATAGAGAGAGAGAGAGAGATAAAGTCAGAGAGAGTGCTGTAATGGAGTAGCACACTAATTAGAAAAACATGTGAGGCTCTTAAAAGAACAAAAAACCAGGCCAGGACCTTCCAAGCCTGACCTCCCAACTCCACAAAGTTCCCAAAAATGGGACACCGTTCAAATTACTTTAAATGTCCAAAAATATATCAAAATGTCTTGCAAGAGAAAATGGACCTACAAAGAATCTTTATAAAAGAATTTACTTGTATAAACAAAAGAAGAAGAAATAATAGAAAAAATGCAAAATTAGGCCAAATGACTTACCCAAACAGGCAATCAAAGGTGAACAACTTCTAATATGAAATTCTAAGGAAAAACCTCAAAACAGAAGCAAAAAATCCAGAATCAGAAAAAAAATACTCACAATAGAACAGAACTGTCCAAACTTTAATGAACCACTAAAGGATCTGATCCCACCTTTAGAATACAATGTCTGAGGGTGGTCCTTTAGCAGTGACATCACGGTGATCCTGCCTCTTGGGGTCCCACTCACAAAGCACAGGGAGCATAGGGGAACAACACCAAATACATAGAAATTAAATAGTAAATAAACAAAAAATAGTAAATTAACAAAAAAAAATACTAATTACAATAAACACATGAAAAATAAAATGTTAAAATAAACCAAAAAGGCACAAACAAAGAAAGTAAACATAAGCCAGGTAACACAAACATGACAAAGAAAAGACAGTGTCTATCAAGAGGGCTTCTGTTTAAAAGCAAAAATCATCTTCAATGGGGAACCAGTTCATTACAGGGTACACTTAACTTAGTTTAAGTAAATGTATGTGTGTTTTTATTAAATATAAATTCTTTATTTTACTACATTCCTGATTATTATTGTGTTAGAGAGTGATAGTGTTATGGTTCAATTCAAACACAGGATTCTGGTTAACTGTTTGTTTATTTAGCATTCATTTGATTTAAATACTAGGGGGCTTTGCCCCCTGCTCGCTTCGCTCGCCAACCCTATACCACCCTCCCCAGCCTGCACTACACGCCAGCCACTTCACATCTCTGCTGCTCGCGTTGTGAAGAGGGGGGCTGAACGCACCCCAAGGAGAAGCGGTTGCTCCTCCGAAACCTCCTCTTAAACGGTGATACAATGGGAAACAAATACAGGTTTGTTTTTTTTTTCACTCCCTCTTTGCTCAATCAGCTGCTGGCTTGCTGGTGCCGTGCCGCATGATCTGCATCTTACGTAGTGTACTTCTGTCATATTACCTATGTCCATATATTCGATCTCTTTTCACTTTTTACCTTTCATCAATATCACATTGAATTTTGATTCCATGTTTGGAATTACATCATGACAATGCAACATGTAACTGCCCCAAGAAATGTGTCTGACAATAGCATTTACACAAATGAGAAATGATTGAACCGTGTGCATGGTTATGAGGGCAGGACTTTTCCAAATCTCTTTGCATAAGCTCTTGTCTTGCGGGGCTTGAAATTTTCACTCACGGGATTTCACTTTCACCAAACAACAAATCTTTTAATTCTTACAGATATGCCTGTTCAGTGGGAAGAAACACTACTCTTTTTCCCCTGATGGCAATACGAATTAGACGATCTACAAGTCTCCAACTTAAAGTTTAAATCCGAAAAATATATTCAATCTCTTTTTTCTGTTCCATTATTTCACCAAGTAATAATTTCCGTTTGTTTGCGATAATGCGATCTTTACAATCCTTTTTATGAAACGTTTGAATTTTCGTACTTCCATTATCTCTAACCTGCTCTGCATGTGTACCACACCAACATTTTTGAATTCTTTACGATGTTCTACTTTGTCATCTACTCTTATTTCCAACCCCGGGCGTTGTTAAATCTATTGGCGCAAAGACTCGTCTTGCAAGATGTGAAAGTGTCTCTGTGAGAAAATCATGTCTCGTCTTCTTCCTTCCAAGACTTTTTTTTATAATAGAGAGATAGTTTTGAATATTATATTATTAATTATGCATGCGGCATGGTGGCGCAGTGGTAGCACTGCTGCCTTGCAGGAAAGAGGCCGGGGTTCATGTGCTAGTTGCTCCATGCATAGAGTTTGTTCGTTTTTACTGTGTCTGCATGGATTTCCCCCAGGTACTCCATCCTCCGACAGTCTAAAGACATGAAGATTACATGGACTGGTGTTGCCAACGTGGCCCTAGTGTGTGTATGTGTGTCTGCGTGATCACCCTGTGATGGGCTGGCAACATGTCCATGGGTTGCTCTAGCCTTGCACTGGCTAGTATATGCTTCACCTACCCTTCAGCCCTGCTCAAGATAACCAGGTTTGAAGGATGTGTTTCTGATTGTGTTCTCTCTGTATTTTGTTCATTTAATATGGTGATATTTATTTATAATGATAGTAAGGCTTTCTCTCTCTTAAATTTCTATTTTGTATTATGTTAAGTTTCATTGTAATATTCTTTATTATTGGCCCTGTCTCCTTTTTGTGGAGCCCAAGGAGGTGGGGCCACCATATCATGCAGGTAGGAGACTGCAGGTGGCAGTATAAATGAAGAAACTGCTGTTCTCACAGCAGCTTTGGTATTAATTGTGATTCCTGTTTTTTCAGTTTGCATTTCTTTTTTGATGCTTGTATCTCCTGGCTTTTGACTCCTCATATTTGTAAAGGTACTATGCTTGGTTTTGTGATTTTTGTCCCTTTTTGTGATTTTGTTTATATATAAAAGGAACTTTATTTTTTTAGGCAAGTGGTTTTTCACACTTTGTTCCTTTCTCCTTCTGATATTTTGTGACATTTAGAGTTTAAAACCCTCAACCCCATTTTTTGGCTTGTGCAGACAGGATCCAGCCATTTGAGTGTGGAGTAGTGTTGGATTGGTACTAAACTTTTGAATTTGATATCATTACCAGCTTTCAGACCACAGTACTGGTACGAAAATGGTTCCAAAGCAAACTACAAACACCAAAACCCCCTATCTTACTCTAGCCTCCCTGGTGCACCGCGCTATTGTGCCACATTACACACCACTTCCCTCTTGATAACCGTGAAGTCCTGAATGTGTCAAAGCAGTAAGGTGGGGGGGGTTTGGTCCCTGTGAAGTCCAAATCAATTTGAAGCAGTAAGGATCCTTCTCCTGTGAAGTCCAGATCATGTCAAAGCATGTAGTTTTGTTTAAGTTAGTCTAAGAAATGGATGTTTTGCAACAACTGCAATAGCAAAACATTTACTTCCGGTATGGAAAATCCTAAAAATGCTAATATTCTGCTGCTTTAAAAATTGGGGTTTTCAGTACTTTTCCAGTAATGCTATACAGCACAACCCTAGGGTGGAGGATATTCTGTTTGGGTAAGGTCAGCCTTCAGGAGCCAGACTTGGTGGAGCACTGGTCTGTCTTTTAGTTCGTAAGGCCTGTACCCTTTTTGCCATTGTATTATTGCTGAATTTACAACAGTGGTGTAATGCATGTTGTCTGGATATGCAAGAAAGAGTTTCACTACAATCTGTACTAGTCATGGAAGTAATACTAATACTACTATTACCGGCTCCCATTCATGTCCTAGAGATTAAACTAAACCAAGAAAATGTATATAGGATTTGAGCAGAATGTGCAAATTAAAGGTTTAGTATTAAACACTGTGAAAACTCTGATGAGTGTAAGCTATAACGCCACCTGCAGATTGCTTGTTAGTAAAACAAGTACAGCATTTGTATATTCTAATGGCTCCTTCTTTGATTGATAAATTGTTGTAGGCTGTGTTCTCACAAGAACAATAAAGATATTTTCTCAGGGTTGTGCCTCGCAGTTAGGAGACCCGGGTTCGCTTCCCAGGTCCTCCCTGCGTGGAGTTTGCATGTTCTTCCCGTGTCTGTGTGGGTTTCCTCCAGGTTCTCTGGTTTCCTCCCACAGTCCAAAGACATGCAGGTTAGGTGCCTTGGCGATTCTAAATTGTGCTTGTTGTGTGTGTGTATGTGCGCCCTGCCCAGGGTTTGTTTCCTGCCTTGCGCCCTGTGTTGGCTGGGATTGCTCCAGCAGACCCCTGTGACCCTGTAGTTAGGATATAGTGGGTTGGATAATGGATGGATGCATTAACTATATAGAACAAAAACAACCTTCTTTTTAGGTCCTAGACAGTCACGCTCATAGTATGAAGGATGGAATTGGAGCCATGAGGAGACAGTATGAAAAAGGATCTTGCAATGAACAACATATTAAAACTTCATTCCCTACATTTTTCCCACACCTCAGTCCTGATGACAACCTCAAACATTGCGCCAGCCTTATCCTACGTGTTATAAATTGCAAAAAATATCAAAATACATTTTATTAAATTTTCTTCTCCTATTCCAAAAACATGTGGGTCAAATTAACTGGCAATGAGAGAGATTTGTCTGTGCTTTTGGGTGTTCATGCATTTGTGCTGCAACTGACTGGCAAACTATCCAGCACTGGTTTCCTTCATGTGCCCAAATGCAATCCTAGAACAGATATACATGTTAAAAAAAAAAGTGGACGGAATTACATTAAAAACATTATTACAATACACCTGGAATGACTTGCTTAGGTTTCACACAACCCCAAAATGAATTAAGGAAATAGAGAGATGAAAATTCACTGAAATGCTGAACTAAAATATTATTTTCATAGATCACTTAATAATAAATGTTAAGCCTTCAATTTATATTTTTTTTTTTACAATTTTAACAACACTTATTTTCTATAAATCTACTTTCAGATTTTTTTTTTTGGTAAGCTAGAAACGTGTACAAGTTCAGAATACCATCCTTATATGAGATACCAAAGCGCTGCACTCTCACACGCACAAAACCAGTTTAGAGTCACTGTTCTGACAGACACCATGGTGTTGAACTGTGGAAAGAGACTTGGCTCTACGGACAAAACTGCAGTAGTATTACATGGAAGTAGTCGTAAGCAATGTGATAGTAAAATGGGTATTGCCTCAGATATCTGGGATAAGTGATTGAGGAAAGAATTTAGATAAAAACGTCAATTCTTAGAAAACAAGAAAGAAATCTGAACCTTTAGTTGAGAGATGAATAGCAGGAGTTTGACAATAGTTTGAAAATAGACAGAAACTCAAGTAGGTTTATGATGCAGTTTCAGTATCTAATTTTAAATCTCCAACTTTTCAAAAGTGCTGTAAACATAAAGACAATGCAATGACAGAGACATTAAAAATAGTTTGCCATTTCAGACTTTCCTGGGAGGCTGTAAAGGAGATATACATTTAAAAGGATATGAGAATGCATCAGTGACCCAAGGTGAAAGCAGATTGGTGGATTTTAAATATCATGTGTCAGATCAGTACTCAATGCCACAGGATATTAAACGTAGCTAGCCAACAGAAAACTGAGGTCACACAGGCCGCAGCCTTGAAATGTTTGTGAGTTAATGACTCTGCACTTTATAGACAACCTTTCACTGTGAATACAATCACAAAATGCTTTACAAAGTATACAAAATACAATGCAAAAACATACCAGGTAATTCAAGACCAAAGAGTTGTTATGACATCAGCAAGTGAGGGCAAAATGAAAAAGATGTCTTAAATTCTAAGCATAGTGTATACTTTCACTTAGGGCATTAACTATACTTTCGAGATGTAGAGCTCAAGCAGCACAGAAATATGGGACAAAAATAAGGAAAATTAGTATATAAATTTTATGTTTTTGACCTAGGAAATGAATTGGGTATGTTCTCTCTGGGGCCAAAGCAGTGAGAACAAGAACAAGTTGTTTAAATGTAAACTTTAAATAATGTATCTAGTATATGCTCTCTTTTTGTCAGTGATCTGTAATTCTACAGTTTTTTCAGGAGCCCTTCAGGTCACACAGTGCTAACAAACATACTTTACATTTTTCCTTTGCATCATTGAAGACATGTTTCTTTTGTGGACATAGCATGCTGGACCTGATGTATTCGGATATTAATGCCTTGAAATGTAAACCTGTAGCATATCTGGACAAATCTCACCATCTTACTGCCACCTACAAGACTGTTATTGACAGCAGCAGCTCTTCATTAACCAAGCAGACGTTCATATATGTGGGTGGTGGGGTTGTTGTGTGTTTATAGGGGTGGCCACCTCTGATCCTAGAGAGCCACAGTGGCTACAGGTTTTCTTTCTAACCATTATCTTAATTAGTGACTAGTTTTTGCTACTAATTAACTTCATTTAATTTATTTTCTATTTAAGACATTTTAAATCAGGTCCTCGCAATGTCAGTCCTGGAAGGCTGCAGTGGCTTCAGGTTTTGGTTCCAATCCAATTGCTTGATGAGAAATCATTAATTGCAGATGAAGCACATATTGCTCAAGTGACACTTTTCTGCTTTATTTTAGTTGTGCCTTACTTGTTAAGATTTTGAACCCGTAATTGCTAATTTTAGCTGCATTCAATGATTTAACTGCTCCTTATTAGCAAAATGATGTAAATGAGAAAGGGAACAGCAATTCTAACTTGTCTCCATTGCCACCTGTGTGTATTCATCATTCACTATTTGGTTTAATTAAGTATTCAGAAGGAAACTGAAGAGAAAGTGAAGAAATGAAAATTACTCATCCGTTTTATGCTTCAAATCACTTGGATGATACATGTATCATGTATAAAGAAAAAAAATCTATAATTTAAGAATGAACTGACATGGTGGAGTCAAAACACTAATAAGCCATGAAATTAAATAAGATCTGTTATTTGTGAAGATTGCCTTCTAATTAAGCAACTGGGTTGGAACAAAGACCTGCAGCCATTACAGCTCTCCTGGAATGGAGTTGGCCACCCCTGATTCAAAACACTGAGATCCACAGTTCTCAAATAAAGTAAATTTCAAACAGACCTAAGCTGGGTGGCTGTCTAGTTCACCTCTAGCTAGTCTAACAATATATCTGGCCAGAGAATTAAGTGAGTAAGGTATGGGAGCAAGCACACTTTTTATATATATATATATATATATATATATATAGGGTGGTCCAGATCTAATTATGCAATTTTCATTACGCTATAACTTATTACGTTTATTACATATAGAATTCACAGCACCTGCCCTGCACATAGAGATTTCACTTAAAACTCTTTTTGTTGCCGATAGATGGCAGCACCTGCCCTGCATTCCAAAAATGGCGGGGAGACAGTTGTCAGTCAAACAGTTACATAATTAGATCTGGACCACCCTAGATCAGGGGTAGGCAACGTCGGTCCTGGTGAGCCGCAGTATGTGCAGGTTTTTGTTCCAACCCAGTTCCTTAACGAGAACTCAATTATTGCTGATGAAGCACATATTGCTTAAGTGACATTTTGATGCTTCATTTTAGTGGTCTCGCTTGTTAAGGTTCTCCAACCTTAATTGCTTATTTCAATCTTAAACTGCTGCATTCAGTGTTTTAATTGCTCCTTATTAGCAATAAGATGTAAAAGACAAAGCAGCCAGCAGTTCTCCAGCTAGCTTTTTTCCAATTACATCTGTGTGTGTTCATCATGCACTGTTTGATTTAATAAAACACAAATGTGACAGACTGAAAATGATCTGTTTTAGGCTTCAAATCATTTGGATGATATCCTTGGAAAGGAAAAAAATCTACGATATAAGAGCCTTACATTGCACAGACTAACAAGCCATAAAATTAAATAAGGTCTGAGATTGGCAATGATTGGTTTCTAATTAAGCAATTGGGTTGGAATGAAAACCTGTAGCCACTGCGGCTCACCAGGACCGACGTTGCCTACCCCTGCCCTAGATATATATCCTACATTATTTAGGCAAGCATTCAAAACCATAGCAGTGACATATGGAGAACAGAAGCAGGTCCACTGTTAGGATTAAAATTATAATTATGCTTTTCCCCCTTCCATCACAACCTGCGCTTTGGGAATATTGACTGACCACAGGCTGCTGTCATACCTTGAAGAATAAGGAAAGAGCAAAAATGTGTTTTGTGCCTTGATTTACATATTGAGACTGATAGGCTTATAGGGTCATTATTGTCATGTGTACAAAGTAAAGTGAAATTCTTACTTTATGTGGTAATTAACATGCCACACATCGTCACTTTCTGGTGACATGATTAGTGAGTAGAACTAATGGGGTATTTCTTAAAAATGCTGGCAGATCTTTTATTCCAAGGTTTGCATGTCCATGGCTCTACCTACACAATGTTGCCAATTATTTACCATTGTATTTCTGACTAATGCCCTTATCCGACAAAATCGAACATGTGAAAAATGTATGTGAACAATTTTGCCTAAGTCCAGCATAAGAAGATTTGGAGAAAGAAGTGAGGACTGGCAGCTTTGAAATTTGAAATCCAGTGCTAGCTCCTGCACCACCAAGCTTTCTTAAAGACTCCACTGCCTGTAGTAATTTTATTTATTCCACACAATTATAGGACGACTGAAGTGGTGTGAGTACAGCAAGCTAAACAAGGAGTCATAACTTTCACATCTGTAAATTTTAAGATGGAGAAAAACACACTAAGAAAAATATGATATGGAAGGAAACTATAAACTACACTCAGAAGACAATCAACACCAAAACAGTGACAGCCACATCATGTGGCAGCAAGTTGAAAGATATGCAAATCATTAGCCCTACTCTAGTCAGATACATTGCCATAAAAAGGTTAACTCACAACCGGTATTTTAGTTTAGCTGAGTTTATTCTTACCAGTTATCTATTCAATATAAGATCAAAAGTGCTTGCACAGATTTTGATTCATTGCAACAGTAAAGTACATAACATGATAAAATTGAAGTGCATACATACTTTTTGTTATATTAGTGCCAAAGTAGGACACTGGAAAGTAAAGCAGAACAAGAAAGAATTAATAACAATAGTTTTTGGAAAGATAACACAGATAATACAGATGATATATGAACAGGGAGAAACACTTATAATAGCAGAAGATCAATCCACAGTATGAGGTCCTGTAGCTAAAGGCCCAATCTACTGTGATGGTTTTTTAGGCATGGATGTTTTAGAACCGTGGAACACTGCATTCATAGGGTTCTCAAATTAACGTAAACATTAATACGTTTAGGCACAGGAACACATTTTTATGAAGAGGTTGCTGCCAACAGAAAATAAATCTGTAATATTATTATATGTTTAACCAATAGTAGACATGTTTTGAAGAAATACAATTAAGCATAACATACATTAATATATCAGACTGCAAGTACACATATTATATACTGTACATATAACACAGACAGCCTACCAGTTTACACTGCTATATTTGGCAGGGAGAGAGAGACAATTAATTAAAATTTATACTTATATTATGAGATCCTATAAAGAGAAAATGCCAGTATTCTAAATAAATCACCATATAAAATCTTTCTTTCATTTTGCTTCACTATAGGACTTGGTTTCCTCCCTTTGTTGCAGCAATTCCACTACATCCGGAAGTGATGCCAGAAGATCATCGCTGGACAACTGGAGCACTTCTGGGTAGAGGATGAAGCTTGTCAGGAGGAGTGGAGGCGGAGAGAGCAAGAGTGAAACAAACAAAAGAGATGAAGAGAGAAGAAGAAGTGTACTTTGTGCTTTAACTGTGCTGTGCAGGTGGAAAATGGGGGAAAGTGTTTCCCACAAGAAAAAAATAAAGAAGTATGTGCTGAACTTGTGTCCTGCATCTGTTTATGGTGGGTTTGAGTGGCTGGAGTGTCTTCTGCAGGCCACATTGTTTGGCAGTAGCGCAAAGAGTACTTTAAAAAAAAGAAATAAAAAGCAATGCATAGTCTCCAGCAAGACTGTGGAAAGTCATTCTGCAAGCACCAATAATAATAATAATAATCTCTCTATTATAAAAAAAAAAATCTTGGGATAGAGACTAGGGAGACGAGACATGATCTTCTCAGAAGACAATTTAACATCCCACGAGAGACACTTTAACGTCCTGTGAGACAAGACAGTGAGACAACATTTAAAACAATTTCACGGACATCTAACCTAACAGTTGTTGGAATGCTTTTGGCAGACAGACATCATGTGCTCCCAGCTGTTAAAACAACAACAAGCAACAAGCAGAACACGCAGCTCGCCAGCAGCAACAAGCCAGCAGATGATCTGACTGCAACTCCTTAGCGTGCGTTCAGCCCCCCCCTTCACAACGTGAGCGGCAGAGACACGAAGTGGCAAAAGATATACAGGCTTTTAAATGATTGACGTGCAGCATGACAAATAGAACACGCAGTTCGCCAGCAGCAGCAGCAGAAAGACAGCAGCTGATCCGACGGCATCTCCTTAGTGTGCATTCAGCCGTCCCCCCTTCACAACACGAGTAGTGTTATACGTCCTGCTAGAAAGATTTAACCACGCCCGGGGCCGGAAATAAAGGACAAGTATTGTTTTTACAAAAGTTTTAAAGTAAAAGTGAAAATAATGCATATGTAACAATTCCCATGAAAATAACAATCTCTTTAAATTGTACTGTATATCAGGTAAACCAAACCCGGGGCTGGGTGAGCGAAGCCCCCTAGTAGTAATAATAATAATAATACAGTAGCTGGTTGGCACTGATGCTTCACAGCACCTGAATCTTGGGTTCACACTGAATTTTGGCCAGGGCTCTGTATGCATTTCGATGTATGTCTCCCTCTTGTACGTGTGGTCCTCCTCCCATATCCTAAAGGCACTGTAAGTGTCCCTTGACATGATTCCTCTCTTGATCCAAGTGTGGCCTCACAAATTTAAATGAATAACATGACTAAGAAGTGAATGAATAATAAAGCAAAACCATTGACTTACTTCAAGCAGCTCCAAAAATGTGGTGTTGGTTAGCACAGATACAGGTGTACTAGCACCCTGCTGTTTTCTCCACATTTCCTGCTGTGCTGATCCTCAGTCTGTCTCTGGCTCCTGTAATGGTGACTAAACACCTTTTTATTGGTGGTGGTAATTTATCAGTTTTGTCCACTATTGTCTTTTTTACAACTAATAATATTTCTGGCTAGCATTGCTTCCTGTTGTGCTGCCATGATAGGTTTCAACCCTTCCGATCCTGAAGTGATTTAAGTGGGTTTGATGGATGGATGCAGAGCCTGAAATCTATCACCTATAAAAGTATTCATTCCTTTGGAATTCTACAGATTGTTTTGTTATACAACATTGAATCAATTACTCAATTATTTTTATCAATATTTTTGTGTTTTGTATTTGTAATTATTTCAGGCCACTTTGAAGAAATGTGTTTACCCTTTGACATTACAGAGTCTCTTTCTATTGACCAGTGTCAAAAAAAAGCCAAATTAAATCCACTATGATTCAATGTTGAATAACAAAAAAATGTAAAAACTCCCAATGGGGTGAATACTTTTAAAGGTACTGTACTTTTACTGGCCAGCAACTTTTTTTTGCTGGTTCAGTCTGTGATAAGGCAGCTCTTTAGGCATGCTCTATTGTATTAGGTGATTCACTAATACATTATGGAATTTCCGGGTTATGAGAGTACGGAGACAACATTTGTCAGGGTGACTAATGATCTCTTAATCGCGGCAGATCTTTTAACACTAATGATCTTTTTATACCTCACTGCTGCTTTTAAAATGGTCCATCATGACGTTCTTTAGTTTAGACTTGAGAATGAGTTAAATATTGCGGGAAAAGCCCTGGCATGGCTCAGATCATACCTTAAGGACCGTCAGCAATTTGTTGCTGTTAGTAGGTTTAGGTCTAACCCATCTTACTTGCTCCAGGGCGTCCCACAGTTCTTGGCCTTCTGCTTTTTATCATTTATATGCTTCCTCTTGGTGCCATTATTAGATGGCACGGCCTACAGTTTCACTGTTATGCTGACGATACACAGATTTATTTACACACAGGGCGTACTCAAACATGACCTCCTCTTGCATTGGTTGACTGTTTGGCTGACATCAAACACTGGTTGTCTGAAAATGTTCTCAGACTAAAAACTGAGGCTTTAGTTGTTGCATCTTCAGGCATTTTAAAGAAAAAAAAGTCAATTCCTCAGTAAAAATCCCTGGCTTTGTTACATCCTTGTCTGCACAGGTTAAAAATCTTGGTGTTATTCTTGATCATGCACTCTCCTTTGATCCTCATATTAATAATATTACCAAGGTTGCCTTTTTCCACCTTAAGCAAATTTCAAGGCTGTGTCAATTGCTCTGTGATACTGCAACTGAGACGCTTATTCTTGCTTTTGTCGCCTCAAGACTTAACTATTGCAGTGCAGTGCTGTTTGGTATCCCTGCTCGGAATCCAAATAAATGACTAAATGCACAGAATTCAGCAGCAAGTGAGATTACCCACTTAAAACCCTGGGAGCATGTAACTCCTACACTTCTAAAATTGCATTGGCTACTTGTTCCCTTCTCTATTCAATATAAACTTTTCCTTTAGTTTTTAAGGCTGTAAGTGGTCTAGCCCCACCTCATTTGTATTCTTTAATTTGTCCATATACTCCATCACGCTAACTTCGTTCTTCTGAGTCCCTGGTATTAACCATTCCATTATGCAGATTGCGCACTATGGGCGACAGGGCTTTTAGTGTATGAGGGCTGCGGTTATGGAATACATTTCCTTTGGAGCTCCGTGCATGCACCTCATTTTCATTTTTAAATTTAGACTTAAAACCTATCTTTTTAATATTGCCTTTTGTTGTTATTAATTTTGTTAGTATATTAGATTGCTTGATTGTATGTGTATTGTTGTACAGTGGCCTTGGGTACCATGAAAGGTTTTAAAATAAAATTTATTATTATTATAGCATATTTTAACTTAACGCATTTTCATAATATCACCGATCACTAGATTCTGGTGCTGTAGACGCCAATTGGACCTGCCTATTTATTATGAGAAGTTCTTATAAATGAATGGGGCAAATCCATTTAGAGCTTTGTAAATTAAGAACATGTTTTGAAATTGGCTCTAAACAATACAGAGACTACAGCGCAACTTGTATTTGGTCCTACTGTCTGAATTCAGTAACAATCCTTCAAGGCAGCATTTAATTGTAGCAGCTCTGGATTTAGTGGGTTTCAGATTTATTCAGCCTGTGAGTTAAGCACGGCAGTGGCCAGTTCCACTTGAACTAATTATTTTTTTCTGTAGTCCTACGCTTAATTGTTTAAAAAAATTGATCGTCAAAAACGTTACTGGGCATATTTTACGACACTGTAGAAAAGGTCACTCACAGTGCCTGTTGGGACCTCTTTGCAGTCCGGTTTGGGCACATATATGAATAATCCATCACACCCTTATTCCGAGTTACGCCCTGTTGCCTGGAAAATCTAACACGTAAACATTTCTGGCTTTAAAATGACCGGCTAGACGTGTTTCTACGGCCGGAAAAGGACGAAAATGAAACGCCAGTTCTTGTCTTCATTCACTCTTTTAATTTGCATACGCTTTCTGACGTCATCGCTGCGTTCTCTCCCAGTGACACACACGCTCACACACCCCTCTGTACTTGCAAGCCGGTGGGCGTGAGCTCGCGGCTCACCCTCTGCCACGTCACTGTGCAGTGGCGTCTTGTGCCGGGAGCCGCAAGAGCTGGAGAAGCCGTGCACTGTCGGAACAGAGTCAGGGAGAGAACGAAGAATTGTACGAGTCGTCGGTGTGCTGTGAGTAGAATATCGCTTACTCTCTGGCTTCGCGGCTTCCGACATCCCACAACACGCGGACATGTCCGAGCTGTCCGGCGGCAATGCTAAGCCGACACTTTAGTAGATCGGCTTTAACAGGGCAAAATAGATACCTGACGTATATATGCACGTCTTAGAAATAATAATTTATTTACTCGCTCATACACATTTAATAACTGAAGAGGAGAAGTTTAAAAGCAAAACCAAAACAAACCGTTCAATCCTAACCACACAAGAAGCGAGGCGGAAGGAACCAAAGCGACAAGTTGACAGCTGGGCCCAGTTAACTCCTTAAAGCATGTCGGTAGTACCCCGATGTGTCTTTGTGAGGTACACTCAGCTTACTGTTTGTTTATTGATTCATATCGTAATGTTTATTGATTCATATCGTAATATTAATTATTACTTCCGGATTTTCTATGAGACCAGCAAGCGTCCTATCTTGGCTATGTCAAACAGACGTTAGCGAGTTAAATGTATCTACTGTAGTTCTGATTGGCCGGGATACTTTCAAAGTGCAAACGCTTTTCGCGTTGATGTTTTTCCGGCTGCTGTGTACATCTTAGTATTTTTGAAAAAGTGTAGGATATACTAAGAAGGTCAGAAAGTTGCCATAGCACAAAATGTACCTTTCTGAATTCGCCTGGCCTCACTACATTCTCCACAGCATAGACACGTGTGTCGTGTCCAGTTGAATGACGACTGTAGGATCTGTTTAAGTAGCAGGAACCGTTTAAAAAGCTGTCTTTATTTCGTATATGTCACATTATTTAACTATGGAAGTGAAATGTTATTTGAGTGCTATATATATATATATAGTTCCAGAAAGGACCTTTTATTTAGATACCCAATATGTTCCATAAATAATCATGAATAGACAATAACAGATTTGTGAAATACCAATGGGTTCGTGATTTCAAAAGGACTGTTGCAGCACACAATACCACTGTCTCAATTCAGGTTTCTTGATCTTCAGCATCCTGCTAAGTAACTTACTGCACTTTTAAGATTCCTGTTTTGTCCACATATTAGGAACTTTTCAAAGCCCAAAGAATTCTTTCGAGGATGAAGTGGTTCCTTGTCAAGCAATGACACCACACAGAATCACACACCCAGTAAAATGCCATTAAAGAACTGTTGATTCTAAAGAGTGTAGCGTGATGGTTCTTCTTTAGGAGCCAGTGGTTGGTATCCTGCACAGAGCTGATATTTGATTTATGTCAGTTATTACTAAGTATATGAAATGAAAGGGTTAATAATATCTTATTCAGTATGTGTATTTGTAGGCAAGTCTGAAACTAAAAGCTAACAATCAGTGCAAATCTTAATACAAAACAAAAACTAAGAGAGTATCTTGAGGAAAATTTATTTTGTCTAAAAAAACAGTTCATACCCACTACTGATTCATGTGCAATGTGTTCTTGAGTGCCTTCTAGACAATAAGGATATAAGACATTTTTGTAACTCACTAAAAATGTAATTTTATTGGTATACATTTATTAATGGCTTTGTTTATTCATGTAATAACTTTTTAAAACTCTAGCAGTGTTCCAAGTGTTAGGTTTTGGTTTAGGTGTCTAAGTTTTTTTTTGTTTTTTTTGTTTTTTTTAAGAGCTTCTTCAGTTTAATTGTTCTAAATGTCTGTTTGTTGTAATGGTGAGATAGCAGCAGAGAGAAAGTCACAGTTATATCACAAATGCTTTAAAAGCCATCCTGATTTTGACTGATGTACTTATGCAACAGAATAAATATTTGCTGTATCTGTATTCATTGACTTTGACCTTTAGTATTTATTCTTCTATTTGCATAGTCACTGCAGTACCAGAAAGAACCATATTTTGAAATTATGTATTGTATAAAAAATGGTGTCTCTTGGAATGTAAGCCAAATCTGTGATATATTTGGCTGAAATTAATTCCAGATATATTAAAATTCTTATTTGTGCACATTCTCTCAGTAATGGATAAATCAGCAGTATTTACCAAATGGTATAGTGTAAAGCAAAATAAGTATAATCTGATCTTATTATTTTATTGTATGGGTGTCATATGCCCTTAATGAAATTTCTTTTACTATTCTGCATGGTGATGAACCAGGTGTTTCACTTATAACTAGGACAGAAACAACAATAAAAAAAAAAATATATATATATACATACTTAACGCATACCAGCTTACCTGGCAGATTGTGATAACTTTAGTTAAACAGTAAAGGTGTTCTTGTAAACTTTTTAGTCACTTTACAAGTTTGCAAAGATTAAATAAGTACAAACCACATCTGTAAACATGTACACCACACAGTTATGCACTGAATTTGACAAAGAATCAATGAGAAGTTTTCCTCTCCAAGGGAATCATACAAATTAGGTAATAGCTTTCACTGATACATGAGACAACAGATTGGTACTCCATATTCCTAAATCCACTTTAGGATTACCATAAATTGTCACCCCTTAAAGAGGGCGCATGAGTGTGTGCCAAGATGGGTACCAGACTCCACTGATCCTGAACTGGATAAGTGGATTTGAAAATAAATAGATGGGTTACCTGTATTCATAAATTAAATACATTTAAATGTTTTACATTAGCATTATAAGTGCAATGCCTCCAATTTAATGCTTAAACTGAATAGCAAAATGTATTGATAATATTAAATTGCGTATCTAAATGATATCTGTATTATGTAAACATTGTCCTTTATCATTTCAGCCTACTTTTGTTGGATATATATATATATATATATATATATATATATATATATATATATATATAATATAACATATGTTGAAATGCCTCTGATGTGATTTGATGAAATAATGTCCCAAAGGACAAATTTAAGGAAGATGGACCAGAAGATGAGAGCAACAGAAAAGTGAAATAGGCCAAGGTCAAAATCAGAAAGCTGATCGTCAGAACCCAGAACACTAATTGAAAGTCAAAGTCAAAAATAAGTAAAGCAAAAATCTTGACTGCCTCGTTATTCTTTCCCTAATTAGCCTGCACCATAATGCTTATTTTTTAATGTACAGTTTTGGATGTAGAAGGCCACATACACCTTCATCTTGTATTTCTTTTCCTTTGGAAGATGATATTATCACACAATGCAACTCCAACAGTGACATGGTAGTAATCAAGCTCTATTGTTAATGTATTTAACAAAAAAACAAAATAGCAACATAAGAGTGAAACAAAATGCATAAAATTAGAATAGAACTGAATTCATGACATTCAAAAACTATAGTAAATCCAGTAATAATGGAAAATAAATGTAGAATTGAGTATGGAATGAAATAAAAACCTTCCAATTCATAGCAGCTTCTTACAGAAGAATAAACAAGAGTAAATATTTAAATTACAGTGCCCTTATTAAGTATTTTGGTAATTAAATCAAAACCTCAACTTTCAAGTATGCTCAATCCTTTCAGGTTTAAGATGAAAAAATAAATGAAGTGAAGTTGAAGAATGTCACCCTTTTGTGTGTACATGTTAACATTTTAGAATACTTTGCCCCCCATGTGTTCCATTGTCCAGGCGAATATAATTATTTTAGCATTTGGCTGGTAGGGAATTTGTGGTGCATTAACTGTGTACTTCTAAAATAGTGGGCAAGGGTAAGCTGAAACTTTTCAGTGAAATGAGGGGCAGATAATTCACTTATTCTGCTTTATCTGTGTACTTAGGAAGTTTCCATGCTTCTCTTGCTTTTTCTGATTTTTTTAAGGTGTATATATATATATATATATTTTTATATATATTTATATATTTAGCATACTAAGGGTTGGTAGCTGCTGCTAACTTTGTATGTTACTTCTCTTGTTTTAGCGTCCTTTAGAAGATGATTCTTGACCAGACACCACTTTTTGATCCTGCCCTTCTACATCAGTTAGACTGGAAAGAAAACATTGTTTCCTTTTCTCCTGAAATTTCACCCACCCAGCCTGGAGAAGGACTTTTACTGAGACCACTCTGCACTGCAGACTTTAACAAAGGCATGTCTGTTGTACATTATCGATTGCAGCGATTCATAATTATTTGTTACATATATCCTACAGAGCTAGATTTGGTTGGATCTCAAGACTGCAGTATCATATTTTTACATATTTAACAGTTATTTTTTTGAATGTAGTTAAAATGGAATGAATAAACTAGGACATTAGCAGAACGTTAAGTTTTCTGAGTAAAACATATTTTACATGAGCGATTTTTTTATTATTTTTGAAAATGCAGTTGTTACTCAATAGTATTGTTTTATAGAGTTACCTATGCATTTTTATAATTATTTTTGTAGATAACAGGATTTTCAAGAAATATTCCTTTTGTGATGAAGGTTTTGCTGTTTTCAAATGTGCTATCTTAATTTTACCACAGTATTCTTGGCACCCACTTTAGACCTGCCATTAAAATAAACTGTTTAACAATTAAAATACGGACATGCAGAAAATGACAGAGCAACTTAATAAATTCTAGTATGGTGGTGCCTATGGTAGTGCCTAGTGGACACAGCAAAGCAACCCAGCAGAAATCATTGGGTAGCCCCGTCTAATAAGCAAACTAAAAAGGGTGCACTGTGGCACAACAGAAAAAGATGGCTGACCAAAAATTTAGCCCACACATAATTCTTTATTTCTCAGATCTTGTACAGGAGCTTGTTCAGTCTCAACTCCTGGTCATGAAAGAGATGCCACCTTTCTGTTTTATGGCACCATGACCAAAGAGAGTGGGGCAGCTCTGGGTGTCACGGCCAGATTTGGGGGCCCACACTGGGTGTGTTCTCAGGGCTGCAGGTGAAAGAGTAGCAGCAGGGTCCCCTCTCATCATGGAGTGGTATCGCTTAACTACGTCGAGCCAGGAAGATGACTTCCAGTCGTACATGTGTGACACCAGAATACTTTATACTTTTATTATTGTAATGTGGACTTACTGTTTAGAATATAAAGCTGAGATTTTAAATCCTCTTTGCTATCATTTAGACTTACATTATAAAGTTTTTTTGTTTATTTTAATCTTTCATTACATTATAATAAAATAGTATTTCTGTTTCGTGTATTTATGTCCTTTATGAAGCTCCAGTTGTAAACAAAAATTACTTTGTAAACTGAAATTACTATGCTTTAAAACAGAGTTGTATATATTAGTCTGCTTTAATATAAAATCAAAAATCAATTAGAAAATAATGCAGTAGTGGTTAATATAAAAATGCTTGACATATTCCTGATTAATAATTCTTTAAAGTACTAGGGAAAAAAAATAAAAACATAGGGTCATGTTAATTATTTTTCTACACAGGCCACTTATCTTTTTCTTTATTGAGATGCATTTTTCTGGTGGTTAGTGATTTGGATTTAAACTAAATAGTTACTTTACTGAAATTATAACATTATTGGTGTCCAATATTGTTGTGCATTGCCACAACCCAACTATGCATTTCTTCACTTTGGGCCTCTGTATATGTTGTGTTCTCAGCTTCAGCCATTTGATGTCTATAAAGAATCTGGGCTTCAACAATAAGAGTGCAATATAGTTATATTTTCTTATGTCTTATTACAGGTTTCTTTAAAGTTCTGTCACAACTCACAAAAGCAGGAGATGTCACTCCTGAACAGTTTATAAGTAAGTAGAACAACATTTACATCTTATGTATAATGATACTTATTTAGCAATGTAAAGTTTTAACTGCTCTTTGCTTTCAACACCCAAATTCAATTAAATAGGAGCACTGCTGGGTTTGTGGTTAAAGCAAAGTGTACCCTTTTTGAAGACTTTTAAATAACAGCTGCAGAAGTACCTAGTTAAGACAAAGTATGCTTGTATACTTAGCTATTAAGTACTTTTATATAAACATAGACGGGGAAATAAATAGTGAGGATAATATAAACAATGATTAGGAATGGGTTGATGTGGTCAGTATTGTCATGAGTACAGTTAAATTCATACTTGAATCTGCTAATGAACATACAACATGTCACCACTCTCTAGCGCCATGGTCAGAGAGTATAAATCCCATTACCATGAAACTTCTGTCCTCCTTACTTAAAAAAAAAAAAAAAAAAGAAGAAAATCTCAGAACCCATTTGTCATTATCATTGCAAGTTAAACCCCGCAAGACATCAGAACAGCTATATAAAATATAGCATAGAACAGATAGGCCTTTTTATCAATATACAATTCTTATAAGTGAGAGATGCAGCTGAGGACTACATGCCATAGTTAAATAGTAAATATTCATGTTTTTTCTTAATGTTTATTTATTGGCAAGTTTTTCTGTTTTTATTCTGGTACTCATGTGTTTTCATCATCTGGCTTGTGACTTTTCAGGGAAGTTTGAACACATGAAGAAGACTGGAGATTATTATGTCATAGTAGTTGAAGATGTCAATATAGGAGCAATTATTGCCACTGCAACACTAATTATTGAACATAAGTTCATTCATTCATGTGCAAAGGTAAGGGTTACATTGTTCCCAGACTTCAAAATCATGATTTTTTTTTTTTATTTTTTTTTATTTACCTGTACATGCACCTTGACACACATGATACACTTGGTGCCTGTTAAGTGATAAAAGGTAAATGTATACCTAAGTAATCTCCAAAGAATGAAATTATGATGAGTGGAGATGAGGGGTACAGTTAACTAACCAGTCAAACACTGTGTACTGTAAGAATTTTACATCCATGATATATGGTGTTTTGTAGGCTTGGCTGTTTTTTTTCTGAAAATGGAGAGGAGCTCCATAATTTCAAAGTCTGACTCATTTCTGGGCACTTTTTTCATATAATTAACCTTACAAAAAATAGAAAACCTTTACACTTGTTTGTGAAAGCTTTCAAGCTAGTTAGAGGCTATTTATATGTCATTGGCCAAACTGTTATAATTTGTCCAGTCACTTAATGTGCCTTACATAAAGCTGTTAAGGTAGTTGGCACAACAAAAGTGGGTATGACTAAAGAGCAAAGTGACAAATATGTGCAGAAAAAATGTGCAGGACTACAACAACAACAACAACATTTATTTATATAGCACATTTTCATACAAAAAGTAGCTCAAAGTGCTTTACATAATGAAGAGTAGAAAAATAAAAGACAAAATAAGAAATTAAAACAAGACAACATTAATTAACATAGAAAGGAATAAGGTCCGATGGCCAGGGTGGACAGAAAAAACAAAAAAAAACTCCAGACTAGTATTACAATCACCCATTTGGGTTAGTTTACTTACAATAAGATTATCAAGGCTGGTGCCTTGGCACTGTGTTAGAGCTGCTGCTTTGCAGTAAGGGAACTGGGGGTATGCTTCCTGGGTGTTCCCTGAGTGGAGTTTATTAATGATAATAATAATACACTTTATTTATTTAGTACCATAGTTATGCTCAAGGCGCTTTGCATGTTCTCCCCAAGATTCTTGCATGATTCAAGAGCACGATGATGCGATCAGTTATCTGTCAGTTGCAGTCGTTTTATTTTGTTGTGTTTGAGGATTTAAGTGAGTTGAAATAATGAATAGACAATTAGCTCTTTAATAATATACCACACATAGCTGCAATAAAGAAATGGCTTCACATGTATCCTTTGATTGATTGTTATAAATACTGTTAGAGTTGTTCAACCAACCCTTCATCTATTCTTGATTTATCTATTTCAGTGTCATTGGGAGCCTTTAACTTGGTAGCTGCTTATAACACAACATCACCAACAAATAACAAAGACAACATGTTAAATAACATATTATTAACAATTGCAGAATAGTGTAATTATAAAGGAGATGTGCAAATGATGATGTACATGTGAAGGCGTGAGTGTACAGTGTATATGCAAGAAAGACATGCTTTATTGGTTTGTGGGGGCTGTGGCTCTGGGAAAGAAACTATTTAGGTGTCAATTAGTTTATGTTTAATAGACCTAAACAGTTTACCAGAGGAGTTTTTGGAACAAGTGATGATCTGAGTGAGATGAGTCCGTGGTGATCCGTTTGACATGGTTAATGACACTAGATGCATTCAGGTCTGCAAAACGCACAATACAATAAATATTATGATAAAAGTAACTAGTAAATTGAAGTCTGTACCATCTGTCTGTGCCTTCTGGCTGGAGTGAAGGAAAGGAAATGTTGGGAGGAAGTGTTGAAGTGCCAAATGGCAGCAGGCAGAAAAGATCCCAAAAGACACTACTCATTGCACTGTGGTGGAAACAAAGTACAGGGGGGGAATAGGCAGAATTGTTCACAATGGCATCCTCTTCTCCACAACAGCCTCTGTAGAGTGTCAGTCCTGGCTTTGCTGATCAGTTTGTTTGTTCAGTCATTTTGCATCACCTCAAATTGCTTCCTCAGGAGACCACAGCATACTAAAATGCATTGGCAACAACAGACTGGTAAGAATTTTCCATCAGCTTGCTGCACACATCTACAGTCCACTCTGGTTCTCCTTATATAACAACACTGTGTTGTCAAACCAGTCCAGCTGGCTGTTTATATGGACCCCAAAGTACTTGTAGCTCTGCACCACCTCCACTTCCTCCTTGAAAGGGGGTGGCAGAAATCATATTAGGAAGACTTAGATCAGTCCAAAGGAATAAGTAATTACAAAGTATGATCATTTATAGGTTGAAAAGAATAGAACAAATATGGTTTTATAAGAATTCTGAAATGATGATGATAATCTCAGATTGTCAAATTTAATTCACAGAATTAGCATTGAAATAAGTATTATTAATCAACTAACATTTGCATTTACTGAAAAATATTCTTACAGTCCTAGTTTAAAAAATGTATTAGTACAAAAAACTGTGTAAATGTAAATATCCTGAATTATTTTCATATTCAGTAATGTAATGGCGTAATATTTAAATTTTCATTTTTGGTATTGATTTTAGGCTATATTTTTCCATGTTAATGAATACATTTTTATGTCTACACATTAAGATAAAGCAGGTAGTCCATAATGAGCATAGCATTTTTTATAGCCTTATGCTGAATACCCCCAAACCCCCCCACATTTGTTGTTACATTGGGGGAATTTGCCCTTCTCTGTCACACATGAAATTCAAGATCTGACTTACAATAGGAAGAAAGATGTTGTGTAAAGCTTTTAAGTGTTACCTTAGTGTATGTGATCAAAGCATCTCTGCAATACCAATATACTCTGGAGTGTGACAGTGATTGGTCACAAGCTTTCGTATGCACCTCCCTTTCAATCTATATGTGCAGATGTATGGTTAGACATCTGGAATGTGCAAGGACTCCAGGTGAATTTAATTCCAGTTTTAATTTGATCATTCTTAACAAATGAAGCTGAGAGCTCATTCTTAAACATTAGGTACATAACCGAATACAAAACAGGTGATTGTCAAGAGTGATAAGAATTTCCGTAATAAGGATTATAACCTAATGACTTTTTTCCCAAAGTGCTGGATCCAGCAAGTTGTTGAGCTAAGTTACAGCCTCATAAAGCAGTATTTACTTCTTTTCTGAGGTCTTTTGCTTTTCGACTTGAAAATGGGCTTAAACTAAAACACATAAAATCTCTTGCCAATAAAAGGTTTTCCAATTGATGTTAAAAGTGTAAGTGTTTTTTCTTGCAAAATTATTTAAGTATGGAAGAGGTTATAGCAAGGGTACGACTGTTAGAAGTTAGGACCAACTAAGCAAGAACAACTCATTTACTTTCATCTTTTAATTATAAAGCTTAAATCAATTGACATACTTCCTTAACTATATGGTAATTTAAACTGAAAAGTATTTGTATGGAATTATTTGTATTTTAATACTTTCTACTTGCCCATACCGGGCTGCCTCCTTAAAACAAACAAAAAAAAAGTTTCTCATGGCTATCTAAATGTCGACAGTCAGATGCTATCATGTGTATGAACAGGGGAGCAATTTTAGATATTGAAGGCAAGACACAAGATGTTAAACACTTCTCTGGAACAGTTTATTCTGGGCCTTAAATCAAACGGGCTAATTTCACCTCTTCCCAAAATCACGTGAATTAAGTACTCCCTATCATTTATGGTAAAACATTGTAAATGTGATATCAACAGGTTATGGATTTGCAGTGAGTACACTGGGAAATGCTGCTTCCACAGTAAATTCTTGATTGACATGTGGGAGGCATATGAACCTATAGACCATTTATCATCACATTTGCTGCTAATATAGAATAAAAAAATTCTGAGGATCTAACTGTGATGTCTGTATAATGGTCTGCAGGCTTACAAACATCTCACTGTGTTTTGATAGACTTCAATTTTTTTTAAAAACCATTTTTTAATTTGATGTATTATTGGAAGCAAACTCATGAACACTTCTGCTAACCAGCTCAATTCTGTACAGTACAGTCTTATAAAGCAAATTTTCCTTGCTCAGGAGTTTTGTACAAATTTATAAATTTAGTACAATATTTAGATTAATAAAAAATATTATTTTTAATGAGTATGAATTGAGCAAGCTAAGACCAACTAACAGCAGAGAAAGCAAAAACAAATTTCCAGTGTAGACAGTGAGAGAGATTAGGAGCATTCGGTGATTGCACAGATACCTGAGAAAATAAACCTCTGGAGTTCCCAGTCAAACTGTTTGTAGTACTTTAGTGGAAAAACAACAAATGCCTCCGCTGCTGTCATCTGCATTATGGCGTTGCTTTATAGATGACACTCATCTGTCAAGGCACTTTGTCAATAAACGGAAAACATTTTAATGATATTAACTAGCATCTGTTTTCCATTGTGCCATGTCCTTTTGCTAAAATATTCTTTTGTTTTTGACAATTTATCATAACATGTTTTACCATATAGTATGTTTAGTATTTTTACATAAATGTTTGATAAAGGTCCTCTCCCTTATACTGAACATACATACTCTAACATTCCACTTGTTTTTCTTTACAAAGTATCAACTAGTCTACTATAATAGCTCATTCTTATTAATATTGTATGCAATATCATTTGTTATTGGTATCATTTTATATTTGCAACACACAGGCATTTTAAATGAATGCTCTGAATTTTTGATGTAAAGTTTACTTGCAGACTCCTAGTCTACACATGTATTTGTAAAGCTTTGGATAGCATGGGAAGCCTTAACTTTAAGAGAAGCATTTACCATTTTGTGTGTGTCTTCCCCACAGAGAGGGAGAATTGAGGAAGTTGTGGTTACTGATGAATGCCGTGGAAAGCAACTTGGAAAACTGTGAGTACTGTCTTCTGCACCAGTATTTGAAACTTAAGGATTCTTTGACATCATCTCCTTCTCAACAGCACACCTGTAGAAAACCAGAATTAAAAAAAAACTATACTTTCAGCCTAAATGATTGCAAAATAGCTTTACACTGACTTTTCAATATTACATTATTATATATTTTTTTAAAAACAATTGGTATAATATACTGATTATATTATATTTAAGACTATAAAGTGTAACTAATCTCAGTAATTTCTTATCCTAAACCTCTGATTTTAGAATACTGATATTCTTAATTATTTTTGAGAAGCAGCATAATTAATGCTGGACAGTTTCTCTTCTTTCAAGTTGATCTTTTGCACGCAAATCCGCTTTGTAATTTTTAATGTGTCATTAAATATTTAAAAGTGCTGTTAACGTAGTTAAGTAACTGACGTGTTTTTTCCATTATTAAAGAAAAAGTCATGGTATTGCAAATGCATCAGGGTGCCCTAAAGCAACAGTATATTTCACTTAGGCAAAAAAGTAATTTGTTAAACAAGTCAGAGTACCATTGTGTAGTCAATGAGACATGGCAGAGTTGGAACTTAACAGCAGAGACTCACATGAGCAAATCCTAATTACTACCTCTCTGTGACCTTAACAATTACCTAATACCAGTAATGGCACACTGCACATTATACACTTGACTTGAGCATTCATAGTTGCCTTACTCTTTCTCTGTACGTTTAGCATTTGTTTGCTCAGAGGTTGATGCGCTTGCTGCTTCCTGAGCAGCTCATCTTTTCTCCACCCTAGCGGCCCGCACCTTCTCTTCTATCATCGGCATCGTTTCGTGCTAAAACTGATTGTCAGGGTTTGTGTTGCAATTACTTACTATGTTTTCCTTAATTTTTCACTTAAGCTGGCACTTAGGTCTTCAATTTGCCTCAAGAATGATTTAAGATATGAAGAGGTAGGGGAAGTGAGGGTGAAGGTGGTAGGGAATGAAAACGGCGCCCGTACGCAAGCGCCACACTGGCCGCTGCAGAGAGTTGATTCTACAATAAAATAAAATAAAAATAAAAAGAGGAATAACCTTGGAGGTCAATCATCACCTTGAAAGTGGATAGTAGACGTCACATAGTAAATGTGTACCAAATTTCAGGTCAATAGATCACACAATTTGCGAGCTACAGGTGATTTAAAATCCTGGACAGACAAATGGACATTCATGGTAGCGTATTATGTAAGAAGATAAAGAATGAAATGCTGATTTGTTCTGATTAAAATCCTTTGGAATGTGGGAAACTCCATTCATTACCTCATCTGCCCCATGCCTTTTCATTAATCAAAGCTCAACTTCACACATGCTTATTACTGCTTCATTTCCTTTCTCTTCTCGATACAGGTTAGTGTCAACTTTAACTCTAATGAGCAAGAAACTCAACTGTTACAAAATCACACTGGAATGTTTACCCAAAAATGTGGCCTTCTATGAAAAATTTGGTTATTGCACTTCCGCAGAAGCCTACATGCAACATCGATTCTTTGACTGACCTTCCAGCATGCTAGGTAAAACATTCAGTTGACTTCCCCCTGCTTCTCTGAACATCTGCTTAAAGAATGGAACTCTATGGACTATCATAAAACATTGGGAGCTACTCTTGAGATGCATTGACATTGACTGACAAGTTTTTAAAATTAAGGATGTTTTTGGTGTAGAAACCTCTTAAGTGAAAATGATGCATACTTTCATTTGACAAGTGTTCATTTATGATTAGAAACCTCATTTGGACACTCATTTTCAGAAATATCAGTAAACCCTTGTGAAATGATTTAGGTTTCCAAATTCTTTACTGCTCACCAGTGTAACACTTTAGTAGCTAGAGGTAAGAAATCGCACTGACAAATCTTTAGACTCGCTGAGCACCTGTGTAGTGTGCGTGTGTGTGTTGTGTCACAGTGATCTTGAATGCCTTAATTTTTGTACTTGGCAATTCAAAGTGCTGTGTAATACTTTCAGAACTGGCCACATTGGTAGCTGTCGTATGGGTGGGATGATGATGATACGCTACATGTAAATGTCAGCCCCTCGTGGCATAGGTTGAAAACTGTTGTAAAATCTTTACAAATTGCTCTTTGGAAGAAGCTAGATAAAGCTATCTGGCTAATAATGCACAAGTTCAAATTTTATTTTTTGGAAACTACTACCTTTATTAAGAAAAGGTACAACTGCTGCATTTATCAAAAGGTACGAGAAGATACCAGCAACAAAGAAATTTTATGCTAAAAGCATCAGTTCTGGTAGCGTGATGAAACTGTCTGTGTTGTCAGTGAATGAAAACTGGTCTTTGTCCACGATCTTCAGATTTTATTTTTTTTTTTTTTAGAAAGTATTTTTTTACTTTTTGTATTATTCTGTACAACAGTAGCAACAACGGCTGCTGTCGAGCTGTGCTCGTGTCGGTGAAGACAAGGAACAGGACTAACGCGCTTAGAAACATGCTGCTTTCACACCCTTCATTCTGTACGTCTCCAGTTTGTGGATTACATACCCTGCTTTTCTTAATCTATTGCCCTGATATGGTAAAAATCAAGCAAACCGTAAAGATGAATGTAGTATCTCCATACAAGATGTAATGCTGCACCTAATTAGAAAATGTGAAGGAAGGACAAGACTACCAGTATAATCAAAATTGTATTTATATTTAAAACAAGTTTGAAGATATTTTTGTAATGGCACACCTGCAGATGCATCTGAAGGACTTTAAATGAATAAGTTCATTTATTTATGTTAAACATCGACATTTATGTACAAATATTGATATTTTGTTTTTCATGGGGGTGGGGTGTCTTGGGAGTGCTGCTTTAGGCATTGGGGATACTTTTTAAAATGCTAGGAAGACACAGAATTATTGTAAATGTCACTATTTATTTAAGGGGATTTTTTTTTTCTGTAACTTCAAATAAAATTGCTATTTAATATTTTCATGCCTTGTTTCTTCATAAAATGTGATGCAAATGGCTACCAGGTGGTATTAATGTGTTGTGTCATTTATACTCAACGAGAGTATAAAAGTCTTTCCTTGAGCTGGAGTAAGCCACTCATAATTGTGGTGATCAGACAGTCCCTGCCGTAACTCGGTGCCTCCCTCAAATAATGACAGTAGACGTTATATAGGGAAAAAAGCCATGGCATGTTGCTTTACATTGAACATAAGTTTGTTTGGTCTGATTTACTCCGTATTCTTCCAACCACTTCTGTAGAAATGGTCAACACATATTTTAAACTTAGAATGTACTTGGCATGGGCTGGCCTTCCTCACAGGCAAAATTACACATCACCTTATCATTGTGTGCACACTGTACAGTGAGATTCTTACTCGTTTCCTAAATGAGTACACACAGACACTGAATACCACACCAAACAATATACAGTATATATTCACTCAACAGGTATGCTTCTGCAACTGTCCATATGAGTGGCATTATGATCTCAGAAGAATAGAAGGGTGATTGTTCATGGTCCTGTACCATTAGCTAGAGCAGAGGAGGGAGAGGCGCGACTGGACAGGATGGCCATGGTCTTTACAGAGGCTAATGGCATGTGCAAAGTAGCAAGTCCTGGGGAGTTCTGTGCCACAAACAGTTGTAGCTGCCATCAACAGCTTCTGTAGGGCTTTGTGATACTGACAAACTGCCTGCTGCATTTCAGTAAAAAGTGGATGACACCTTAGCAAAGGTTGAACCCAGGAGCATGTTGATCAGTTGCCATAATATGAAAATGGCAGTCTGTAATACTTCAGTCTTGCATAGGTAATAACAAATGTTGATTACTATATTAACTCACTGCTCCTGAAGCTATCAGCATGTCTACTGGGTGGCAAGACAGCACTGTCAAAACTATTCTTTTCTCACCAGTAGGGAGGCCATTCAGTTTTACTGGAAAAGTGACCCTTTTGTGTTATCATTTTCTGTAAAAATGTGTGCTCCCAAATTAGTTCTACACCACATGGAATAAGTGATGCTTTTCATATCAAGTCAGCACCTACAGTATTTATATGTCAGTTATGGTTTTTTGTCATCAAAAGATGCCAGTGTGTCACTAGCTAATTTTTGCTAGTAGTTTTAGTGTCAAATGATGAAGAATTAGAAAATGTCGTCAACTGAATCATAGTGGGGGAGTTAGCATTGCTGCCTGATAGTTCTGTTTTCAAGTCCCAGGCCCTCACTGACATTTGGGGAGGTTGCATGTTCACCCAATCTCTGCATCCATTTCTACGTCCTGTTTTTCTTCCACATCCCAAAGACACACGTGTTAAGAGTTTTATGTTGGCTCTAAATTAGCCTGGTGTATGCAGGCATGTGCACGTGTGAGAGAGCCTGGAATTGGACTGGTGCCCCATTCAGTGTTGCTTCTTGCCTTGTGCCATTTCTGCCAAGATAGGCTATAGCCCAGTGTTTGACATTGCTGTGGGGGAGCTGCACAAGGATACTTTGTATATAAAATAGCAACTTTAATGGCCCTGTAGGAATGAGGATGAGTGTGTGTCCTGCACTGAACTGGCACCATATCCTCAGTCAGTCCTGAATTATGGATCAATGAAAAGAACTTCATAATTAGCAGAGAGATTCACAAAATTCATTATATGGAACGTAAGATTTGCTAAATCTGGAACTAAATGACCAGAAGGCATTTGTTCTTTTATTATACGAGATGTGATCAAAAAGTATGATGTTGACGCAGAGCACCATCCAAGAGCAGCGCAAAACAATTCAATGCAGGTTCTGACAGGTCAATCCTAGAGCCTAGTTTGTGACAAGTTTCTACTTGTTTGATATCGTCAGTCGTTTGTGAGCCACTGTTGAGTTCAAGTTTGTCGTTAATAATGGATATCGAGCAATGCATTAACGTGAAATTTTGTTTCCAATTGTAAAAAGCTCAGGAAACCCATCAGATGTTAAAATTGGTTTATGGTGACACTGCACCAACAATTAAGACTGTTTACAAATCGTTTGATCGATTTTGTAAAGGATCCGATTCGGTTGAAGACGAGAAAAGATCAGGACGTCCTTCAACATCAATAACCGAGGAAAATGGTGAAACGTTTTCATTCTTCGTCATGACAGCTCTCCTTGTCACACATCCCTTCTAGTACGACAATTTCTGTTGAATAAAAACATTACCCTGTGTCCGCATCCTCCTTATTCACCAGATCTGGCACCATTTGACTTCTGGTGGCTCCCTAAATTGAAATTGACCATGAAGGGCAAACTATTTCAATCCATTGAGGAGATCCAGGCAGCCACGACAGCCCAACTAAAGACACTCTCAAAAGAAAACTTCCAGAACTGCTTTGCAAAATGGCAGGAGCGTTGGGATAAGTGCATTTGAAGTGGAGTAATCTTTTACTGCAATAAACATTGCTTTTTTAAAACATTCACCGTATTTTTTGATCACACCTTGTAGATGCACTTAAAGCCTTTCTACCTAAAATAAGGGGAAAAAAAGTTGGTAATCTTTGGGATAGATCGGTGCACACTGCTTGACATATCATCACTTGGGCAAAGTTTTAATGGTGTATACTGGTCTATTTTTTATTTGAATGTGTTATATAGACAGACGGACATGTTTTTTTATGAACCACTAAGGCTAAAGTAATTAATCTTTTTTAGCTCAAGTACAGTGTCAGACAGATAATTGCCATTTAAATGTGCCTTTTTTGGACTGTGTACACTGCATTCTCAAACGAGTGTCCTTAGTATGGCGTTATATGCAGCCCTCTATGTTCTGCGATTTTGTTTTTACCACTGAACACCAGGTAAACATCTTGACACTTGTATGGCACAACAGATCAGCCAACGTTCTCAGTTTACTGAAAATGAATTACATTAACTGGAAAAAGCATTCAAACGTAGATTTAAAAAATCCTTTTATCAGCACAAAAAGAAATCTGAAAAGTCAATGCTTGTCACCATCAAATGTGACTAAATGTAATTTTCAGCATAACTCAAATTTTATCTTCATCTGGAACAACTGTCATGCCATCACTTCTTAAAACAGTTTTAGTTTAAAAATAGCAAGAGAAGGTTGTAGACTTCGAAAAACCATTTGTAGAAGCAAGGAAACAAATACACTTTTATAGCAAACTGTATTTAATCAATATGTATAAATACCATTAACATATTAATTGATTTTACAAACTGAAGCTGTTACACAATGCTCTAAGCAGAACGCCTCCTAATTTACACTGTTCATGTCCCTTAATGCACTATGGGGTTCTAACCCAGAATGCATGGAGTCATTATTACTAACCCAGTTCATCACGCATTCAGTCTCATTATAATGAGTGCAATTTAAAGAGAGACAGAGAGAGAAAAAAAAAAAAAAATAACCAAAACTGGACAGCAAGGGTCCCAATTAAAAACATCACCACCTCGTATCTTTCAAAAATTTAAAATCATATGGGATGGCCTAACCACTGAAATTTGTTTGCGATATACAGGATTGCCATTCTAGTCATGGATTGGTGGTGGGGGGGATAATAACCCTGCAATTCAAGATGCATCACTTCCATCTTTTAGCATCTGACTTTGAGTAAACATAGCACTCATACGCAAAAGCTGTTTGTGATGTTTGCATTAGAAACCTAAGAAACAACTCATCTTAACGGGGCCAGATTCTTTTTAAGAAAAGAAAAAAAAGAAGTGAGTTCAAGTATAAAAGGAGCCTTATTGCAGTGTCTCCCCCTTTGTTAAATGTATTAAACGCTATAAAATAGCAATATTAAATCAGTGCATTCTATCTCAATACCAACCCAACCCCCCCAAACCCCCCCCCCGCAAAGGATTAAACCCATTCCTTCAAACCATGCGTGTGTTGATATCTCCTCTAGCAAACTCCTACCTCACAAGTCCATGGCAGGTGATTTCTTTCATTAAAACAAGTGTTCTGATAACTGAAATTATCGCTCATTCCCCTCCATAGTAGAAACAATTCCTCAACCCCATAAAATTTGTCAAGTCATCTAGTGAATCTGACGGCTTCAATCTTTCAATTATCCATTTTGGGCTGCTGTCACCTGCATGCTTCCAAAGTCTTCGTCATCCTCTAAAGTTCGCTTCAAGCTTCCTGCCACAGAAATCAAATCAATTGATTACAATTTCATAAAGACATTTTCACCATCCAATAATGCAAATGCCACTTTCCACTAGAAAACAAGAACCGCTTTCAGTGAAGCTGCAGTATGGGTCCTCATGAAGATCAAAAAGCATTGGATCTGAGAATGTGAACTGTTGCTGTCATGAATGTATTAGTAACCTCCTCACTGTTGTTCCTGGCGTGTGTGGTAAAGTGGCACAAAGACCCAATTTAGGCCACGCTGAGGAAAAACCTATGCCATTAACATTTTTATAAAACCTTGCTAAACATGTCATTATAAGAGCTAAATGCTAATGCTTTATATGTACAGACAGTAACAAAAACACTTTTGTTAACATTGTCATTAGTTTGTATGCTACTGGTCCTGATAAGGATCACAAGCCAACCTATCCTCAGCAATGGTCTCCTTAATCTCTCCTGAGGTACCATTTCTTGTTTAACTGCTTAACATACCCCTGGGTCACTTTGTTGAATGCTCCTCTATTTTACATCAATTAAATAAAATTCCAATTCTGTAACTCTTGTCCTTTAACTTTTCTAAGATATTCTATAATCCCCCCATACGTCCTAGAAGAGAGAGAGAGAAGTTAGGAGTATGCGCTAGGGAATCCATTCCCGGGAATTTGGGAATCCGGCATGTCATTCCCGGGAATGACACAGTGCACGGGCATCTCACATGTGAACAGTTTTAGAACAAGCAGCACTTATTTTGAATAAAACTACTGCAATATGTTGACACCAATAAAAGACTAACCTTAACTACAAGCAGTTCATGCTGTCATATAAGTACATGTATCTAGTTAGTTGCAGTAATAAGAGTGTAAAAAGCACAACGTGTCGAGCGTGCAGTCGTCCAGGCGAGAGCGCACCTTCATACAGAGTACGCCAGCCGCTGAGAAAGCACGCTCTGCCTCCACTGAAGTAGGCGGCACAGTCATCAGATTCTGATACACTTGTTCTAAACAACGCCCGCACTTGCCGTTGCTCTGAAACACCGCTGTTTCAGCTTTTACTGATGCATCCAGTTTCTTGTCATCATTCTGTGATGACAAGTTTCCTAGCACAGATAATGCGGATGCAACAGACTGACGCATTGCAATTTCAAGTTGCTGTTCAAAATTGTCAAAAGCACAGACGTCAATGAACTCTGCCCCGTCCCGGCATTCGTGCGTTGCAGAGTGCAGACACCTCCCAGTCCACTGTGCTCAGTCAGCCGGCAGACTGACTGCTGCTGGTCTGTTGTTGACTGAAACTACACCGTGGGCCAAAAAACCGTGCCACTTAATTGTTTTCAACTATAACTCTGTTATTTTGTGATCGATTTTTACACGCTATATATGCGAGCTTGGCTGTTCCTGTTTTCCCGGGAATTACAGCAGTTTCATTCCTGGGAATGTAAAATGTCCGGGAATCCCGAGTCCGGGAATGGATTCCCTAGTATGCGCTGATACAGCATATTGCAGCACCCACCACATGACAAATCCACTCAGGATCCCAGATTAAGACCAGAGTGCAGCCATGCAAAGGGTGACACCTCAGATGGAGTGGAACAGTGTGAAGTTTTTTCTGGTGGCCAGAGTGCCAATTCTGCCACCAACCCCCAAGTTTTTCCCTACAGGTTGGAAGGCCAACATGCTAGAAGCTTCCCACTTAAAGTCACAGGCACTCAAGCTATACATATTGCACTCTCCTCTGTCTTTTTGACCTATGATTGATGTTCTTGATGATTGTTTCTCTGAGCTACATAATTGTGGTTTGCCTAACCCCACCTTGAATTCATGAGAAACACATCACATTAGTAGTACCAACTGAACTTTAATTATAAGACTAGACGTTGCTGAATAAATCTTGCAAGACTAAGTCTCAGCTTTGTAAGTTTTGTAAGTGTGCTTCAAACACCCCAAATAGATCAGACAAGGCCACAAAGTGAAAAGGGCCTCATGATCCATGGACAAATGAGGAAGAGTGCAGAAGTGGAGAACAACAACCTGGGGGAAAAAGCTATTACTGAGTCAGACAGAGCTGGCCCGAATTCTTTTATACCATCTACTAGACGGTAGGAATGTAAAAAGGCCATGAGAAGGGTGGGAGAGATCCACCACAGTCCTAGAGGCGTTGTCGATACAATATTAAAAAAATACAATTCTGAACAGAGGGGATCGAGTGGTCTCAACAGACAATGGTATACAGTACACTTAGATACCAAATGTATGAAAATGATTGTTGCTCTGCAAACACAGGGTTCAAGGAGCACACATGTGGCCCTGTAACCCCATACGACTGACACACCTTCCACAAGACCTTCCAGGATACACAGACATAAGCTTTCTCCTAAATCTATAAACCACATGCAGACTTACCTACTGATTACCTGGCATTCTCCATGTGAGCACTACAGTCTCAAAATAGGACTACAGAATTACTGGATTATACTCTTTCCAGTGTTTCTAAAAAGGACAAAAACTCCAATCTGTTGATTGGTACACACATGAAAACAAGATGCAAAGGTTTCCTCTCTGCAACTCTCTTTCTAGCGTCTTATAAGTATCACCACACCACCTTGGGGGGTTCTCCTGTGCAGCAATTACAGAGTAGGAGAAACACCACCCCTGACTGAGAAGTGCCACTGCAAGTCAGAATATATCTGGCCAGTACTTGAAAAGCTCCTGCACAAGCACATCTCAACAGAGTTTCCATACTTCAATGAATCAGTGAGGCACACAAGCACCTCGCTTTTGTAAGGTCACAGTCTTAGGCAGGGACTGACTTTCACACCTGTGATAAACGTACACCCACAGACAGAACTGCACAAGTGGGTTAACACATTAGTGAGCACTTGCCTGCATGTCAGAAACTGCTAAGATTTAGAAAGAGTGACGGAGAGCAACGTCTGGGAAGAAACCCACTGGGCAGAATTTAGAGGCCTACAAGTCCACTACATTTTTTCCTTTTGCAAAAGGAATAATAATAATGTACATTTTTTCATAGTTGTAGTTTAACTAATTTATCTGCAATGTAAACAACTGCTTCACAGATAATGCAACATTATTAAATACCAGTAACGGCGCACAGCACAATAACGTGCAGTGAATACACTTGACTTGTAGTTTTCATCCTATTTCTCTGTACGTTTAGCATTCGTCTGCTCAGAGGTTGATGCGCTTGTTGCTTCCTGAGCAGCTCTTCTTTTCTCCACCCTAGCAACCCGCTTCTTCTCTTCTTCCATCGGCATTTTTACGCATTAAAGCTGATTAAGTCAGTGTTTGTGTTGCAATTACTTAGTACATTCTCTTTCATTTTTCACTTAAGCTAACACTTAAGTCTTCAATCTGCCTCAAGAATGATTTACGATATGACGGTAGGGAAAGTGACGGCGAAGGTGGTAGGGAATGAGAACGGCGCCCATACACATGCACCACACGGCCGCCCTGCTGGCCGCTGCCGAGAGTCGATTCTACAATAAAATTGAATAAAAAATAAAAAGTGGAATAACCTTGGAGGTCAATCGTCACCCCGAAAGCGGATAGTAGACATCACATAGAATATGTGTACCAAATTTCAGGTCAGTAGGTCAAACGGTTTGCGAGCTACAGGTGATTTAAAATCCTGGACAGACAAACGAACAGCCACGGTAGCGTATTATATATAAAGATGCCAAATTAATGTAAAATGTACTTGTTTAATTAACTTTACAATATCAATCCTAGGTAAATGACAAATACTTTAGCAGTTTCAGATTAACATTCCACTTGCACTTGATCTTCGCGTCTGGCTGCTGAAGACCTGGCACACACCTGTTAGTCATTTCATCATCTCCTACTAAGGGCTTTACGAGCTCAATGTGGTCATAGCAGAGATGTTTTCTGGTTGTCCTTTTCAAAGACTTAACCACTTGGAGATGAACCTTACACATCTGTTTGCAGAATATGTGTTTTTTGGTTCAGTTTATTAAAACTCCTCTTTTGATAATACAGTGATCCCTCGCTATATCGCGCTTCACCTTTCGCAGCTTCACTCCATCGTGGATTTTATATGTAAGCATATTTAAATATATATCGCGGATTTTTTGCTGGTTCGCGGATTTCTGCGGACAATGGGTCTTTTAATTTCTGGTACATGCTTCCTCAGTTGGTTTGCCCAGTTGATTTCATACAAGGGACGCTATTGGCAGATGGCTGAGAAGCTACCCAACTTACTTTTCTCTCTCTCTCTCTCTTGCCCTGACTTTTTCTGATCCTGACGTAGGGGGATTGAGCAGGGGGGGGGCTGTTCGCACACCTAGACGATACGGACGCTCGTCTAAAAATGCTGAAAGATTATCTTCACATTGGCTACCTTCTGTGCAGCTGCTTCGTGAAGTGACATGCAGCACGGTGCTTCACATACTTAAAACGCACGAAGGGCACGTATTGATTTTTTTATCTGTCTGTCTCTCTCTCTCTCTGCTCCTGACGGAGGGGGTGTGAGCTGCCGCCTTCAACAGCTTTGTGCCGCGGTGCTTCGCATACTTACAAGCAAACAGCCCTACTGATTTGTTTGCTCCTTTGAAGAGGAAGATATGTTTGCATTCTTTTAATTGTGAGACTGAACTGTCATCTCTGTCTTGTCATGGAGCACAGTTTAAACTTTTGAAAAAGAGACAAATGTTTGTTTGCAGTGTTGGAATAACGTTCCTGTCTCTCTACAACCTCCTGTGTTTCTGCGCAAATCTGTGACCCAAGCATGACAATATAAAAATAACCATATAAACATATGGTTTCTACTTCGTGGATTTTCATATTTCGCGGGTGGCTCTGGAATGCAACCCCCGCGATGGAGGAGGGATTACTGTACTTACACATAAATGAAACAAGCAGAAACAGTTGCATCTAATTGGTACTATTACTGCATTATTCTTTGATAAATATGGGTCAACTGACAGGCTCATTCATAGCTACCCTGTGTTATGTACAAAACCAGGGGACCCTTACGATAACAACTACTCTTAACTTCTGCTCAAATGGAACTAAGTGTTAGCCAGCACAATAAATCACAGGGGTAAGGGACTGCCTTTCTTACTCTTCTACCAGCAAAATGACACTGGAAAGGTCTGTTGCTGACAGTACCAACACATTAAAAACAGGACCTCTTATGTCCACCACTATAATTTTGAAGAGGTAATTGGTCAAATTTACTATACAAGATTATTTAGATATATAAAAGGTCCTGATGATAATACACCACTGGTTTGACATTTTGCATTCTAGCTAAGGTGCTTATCCGAAATACTCTTGCATTATTTGTTCTCCTCCATAGTAACATCTTAACGACATCTTTTTGCATTGAGTTGACAGCTAACCAAAATATCACACATGCATTATAAAAAGCTGAAAGAAAGGCTGTTGTAGTGCGATTCACCTTGTGTCCCTGCTTCCATGGAGAAGGACTGTCCAAACTGAACAGAAGACATCATCTTCACACTTAGTTTTGCGAGATAAATTGCCTCATACTCCTGTGGGAAATATCAAATAAGCCTGTCAGTATTTATTAAAATTTTAACAAAAAATGAAGTAAAAAATTTAAGCTAAGAAATACGTTAAAAACAATCATCCTTCAGGCACAGCTACAGGGCAAGGGAGATGAAATGAATATTAGTGTTTTAGTGGATTTTAACATAGCATAACACTGCCAGGTTGGAGTCTATTATAAAATATAACAGGAACGTTTTGGGTGGGAGTAAAAATAAGCACATAAACCACATTGGAAGAGGGAGTGAGTCCATCTTTTTTCTTCCCTCTGTAATAATCTACTCAAATGTACAATGACCAGTGTTGTTAATCCAAACATAGACTGCTTATTCCCAGCAAAAGTCTTTCTTTCCACCTTTAAGGACTTTGTAAAAACCATTAAAATATTTCTGCTTCTCCACTTTCTCTTTGATTACCAAAGTTAATGAATTCTAAAGTCAGTGCAATGTCAAGAGCTCCTTTCCAGTATGTAATGCCCTGGAATTATTTAATTTACACATGATCAGTTCTAACCAACCAAATGTATACTTCATGCTTTCTTTGCTGTAACACAGTGTGAAAACCAAAATAAACCAAAAAGCTTCACATTGACGGAGCAGTTGTTACAGGAATCTCTGTAGCTGGGCTATCGCTGGATGATAAAACAAGGCATCATGTCTTACAAATTCCAGTACGTCGAATTTGTGTACTAGAAACATTACACCAACAAATACTATAAAAAAGCAAAAAACAAACAAAAATTGTATACCTGTCCTTCATGTATTAGTGATGAATCAACACAAAAATAAAAAACACCAATTGTACTCAAAAAAACACCTGATTTTTTTAAAATTTTAATATTAAATATAAAACCGTTGATATCAGCAACTTCAATTTTGATATCAGAAGTGAGGGAATACGTGCTAAAATGCCTTGAACCATTTGTGTTGTGAAAGTATTCATGTTAACAGATATAAGATACAACTCAAGATTCACGACTTAGTGAATGAACACACACACGTGCCTGCAAATCTTTGCTTCTACACATTGATTCCTTGGGGACTTGTGTCAAGTCACTTGAGCAGACTCGAACATCATGTGTGTAGATTAGCTAGTCTACTCATCTGAGGTTACGTTACTCATGTGCAGCACTTCAAAGAGGAGGTCCTTTTACTTTCTGTCAGGGATGACAGCCGTATAGAGGATAATGGATGGAAGGAAGGAAGAGAAATAGAAAATCATAGCTACTGTATAGCTTTGAGTGCAGTTATCACTGGTAGCAGCGAGATGCCAAGATTGTGTATGCTAAATGGTGTTCAAAAGCAGAGATCTGAAATGAGTGATTCCATGTCATTTATTGCTGATCACATTTCTGTTAAAAGATCAGATCAAACTGGGAGTTGAAATGCAGGGTAAACATAACATTATTTTAAAAATCAAACACAAAGCCATATACACTGTGGTATAATCGAGTGCAGGCTTTTGTTGTTTACAAATGGCGAGTTTACTACCAGTAACATAGCAGTGTTCATGATAATTAGTAACAATCTGAAAAAACAAAAATAATTCCACAAATAAAACAAATAAGGGCATGTTCAAACTGTAACATAAGTGGTAATCTTAAAACTATAAAAAACAAAAAAAACTTAAATACAAAGAACCTAGACTCTACTAATGGGATCCTGATAGTTTCCTTTACTTAACTCTTTTCCTGCATTTAATACTTTTTTCAAATATTCCCTAGAAAAATGGTAAATAGAAGTTCTACTGCACATACAGTACTTTGTTTATGAAAAATAATTCTTTCAAATACATTATACTTGATTTCTGCTTATTATTACTATTGAGTTATAGTTCTTGCTCGCCTTTTTAAAAAAGTATTCATACTTTTTGTTTCCGTCATGCTGCATCAGTCTGTGACAAAGTATGTTTTTTGGTTTTGTCAGGAGAAATCCAGAGAAAGTTCTGTTTCAAAACATTACTAGCAAAAGCGGACCAAAGCACAAGGTTAAACACTGCTTGGTATACTGTAACAAAGTAATATTAAAGTTTTAAAAAACGTGACCGAATGCCAGAAATGCTGGAGCACCACAGCTGCTGACCTGCTCTACTCTGGGACTTTTAAATCGCAGACCATCACAACCTTCCACTCTCCAAACTTGTGTGCACACCAAGACAACACCTGGAACAAGATAACAGCCACAGCGATTAACAGCACTTCAGCAAACAGAAAGAGAATGCCATATTAAACTAACTGTTTTGAGGTAAGCACACATACAAAGGGGGCCAAATCAACTTAAACAAGATACAGTAAAGTCATCAATTACTAGACTGAAACTAAAAGCCCAGACTAGTACATGAAAATAGAAAAGAGACGTACAGGTTAATGCCAAGTTAATTTTGACGTATCACTAAAGTACATATTATACTTCCTTCCTTAAGTTATCTACAATCTTGCATATCCTCTAAATAAATATCCAGGCAGCATATATATGTTATTAACACAGATCAAGAGTAATAATACTCAAACCCCTCTATACAGTTGCTTATTTTAAATAAAACTTGACACAGGATTTATATCACTGACTTCAGTACCATCCCACCAGGCTAGCACAGTACCATCCTTAGTCCCAATTTCCTGTGGATAGGTACCTACGAGATGCAGAATTAACCTACAGACCAAAACGCAGTGAAATAACAATACTGAAAACCTGAGAACTGATGTTTAAAAGAGTTGTTGGTTGGACTAAATGATGGTGAGCATCCATGCCAGTTCTTTGCTTCAGTGGCAGATCTAATTTGTTCTACTCTCATTACCTCTTGGTGGGATTTCTGTAATGTTATCTTGCAAATCTGCCTGCAATAAGAACAGAAAGACTCAAAATACTGCTGGGTTTGTGATGTTAACCTACTACAACCGGCTTCAGCTGTATATGCTAAACTAGGATCCTATTCCTTTAAGAATAAGTCACTGCACGTCACTGTTAAACATTTATACTAACACACACCCTTTAATACTGTATACAAACTGGCTTTGTCACTACCCTGCCTCTTTACTCCTCGGGTAAAAGTAGTGTTCATTTAGTTTTTGACTGAAACACAATACTTGTCTCTAAGATGTAATATTCAACTAAAGGAATATATCTTTAAAATGACATTTTTTACTTTATTTGCTGCACCGCTTAATTTGAAGGTATTGAGGTATCCAAGAGGGGGGGTTGAGTGAAGCGATTGAGACCTGATCATCTCGGAGAGACACTGACGACACGAGAGACTAGACATTACAACCTTAGGAAGCAAAACCCGTGAGACAGTGAGTTTCGCACGTCACGCCCTACTTACAAACAATTTAAAACAAGTTCACGGACATCTAACTTAGCAGTTGATGGAATGCTTTTGGCAGACACACTTCATGTGCTCCCAGCTCTTAAAACAACGAACACACAGCTTGCCAGCAGCAGCTGCAGCAAGCCAGGAGATGACCTGACCACTTCACCTTAGTGTATGTTCAGCCCCCCCCTTTCACAACGCAAGTGGCAGAGATGCGAAGTGGCAAAAGGACAGCTGCTGTACAGGCTTTTAAATGATCGTTGACGCAAAGCATGACAAGCAGAACACGCAGCTTGCCAGCAGCAGCAGAAAGACAGAAGCTGATCCAACCGCATCTCCTTACCATGCATTCAGCCCCCACCCCACCCCCCCTTCACAACACAAGCAGCGTTATATGCCCCACGAGAAAAAGATTTAACCACGCCTGGGGCAGGAAATAAAAGACAAATATTGTTTTTACAAAAGTTTTAAAGTAAAAGTGAAACTAATGTATATGTAACAATTCACATAAAAATAAAAATCTCTTTAAATTGTATATCTGGTAAATCAAACCCGGGGGTGGGCGAGCAAAGCGAGCAGGGGGCGGAGCCCCCTAGTTTCAATAAAGAAAGAAAAAAAAACCCATTGTAACTTAAGATCTAAAACTTGTTTTATATCACACGTTTGTGGTACTTTATTTTTCCCCAGGGGGAAACTGAGTGCCATGGATACTGTATATATAGTCTTTATGAGGCATATTCAATTAAAATTAATTAAATATTATATGCCTTTTCAGTCACAACACCAGAATTAGCATTGTTTTAACCCTATGACTGTGTTATATGGTAATTATTGTAGTCTGAAACATAATTTAAATTTTTTATTAATTCTTCCCTGGAGTACAAAGCATGCACACATTGCTCAAAGTAAATTATACACAACTGAAACAGTACTATGGAAAAGGCAATGAAAGTGTCTTCACTCACTGCATCTCCTGTGTCAGATCTAAAGTAGTTAAAGAATACTATATTGAACAATTACAGCAATTAAAAAGAAACTTTGTACAGAAATAATGCTGTATTATAGTACAGAAAGTTCACAAACAAGTTTGACTGACCACGTTTAAAGCACAGAAAATATATGTCATAAAATAATTTTAGAAAATGTCTCTTTAAAATCATTGTTAAATTATACCAATCAGCATATGTTTTACGCACATGGCCTTATTGGGACAGTTTACATGTCATATTACAACATGGATAGTTAAATCACTTCTAATACTAGGTAACATTTACAATATTAGAAATAAAAATAGAAACAATACATACCCTAAGCAGGAGGTCCATAAATACATAATTTTGTACTTCGAAATATAATTATGCTTGTATTACCAAATAAGATTTCCAGTTTTGCAGGTGCATGGTGCTGTTCTGATTTCAATCAATCTTTAATTCATAACCTCCTGCTAGCAACGTATTGAACATTTTTTTCTAGTACTATTAATGATATATTAAGATTGCTTTAAAATAGAATTGATTTATACCATTTTGAACTGTGATGAGTGCTAGTTTATAATGTAGAGCTGGTTAACTATCTAAATGTTAGCAGTATATCTATTACATAAGTTGGAGAATTAGACAAAATATTTTAAATTGAGGCCACTAACAAGAGTTTAAGTAGCATTACCTTTCAGTCCACAAAGCTCACCTGAAGTTGATGTACAAATCCAGCATTGGGGTTGATGCAAAACCTCCTCTCCTGCACATGGCTGAAGGCATCCCTTTATGAATAAGTAACAAGAAAGGGTAAAATGAACTATATGACTTTACTGCCAACAAACTGGAAACAAGACATAAAAAAAAAAAAACTTACCTATACTTTAAACCAAATGTTTCCATTAAGTATGCAATTACTAAAGCTGCACTGAAATAGAATACACAAGTCAAACAAAAAGTAAATGTAGACTAATTTTGACCAATACAGGAAATGTTCAAGCAGTAATAAACATAGCAACAATTAAACGTGTGACCTGTTGGATTAAAAAACGCAACTGGCCTCAATATTACTTGGATTTTGCTTGAACCAAGTGTGGGATGAAAAGTTAACATCTGACTGTTAACTCAAACTCGATGGTTAAAATTTTTTTGCTGCTACAAGGCTACAGTCCAATATAAAGATTTGCCCTTTATTGCTACAGCGCACAGTTTAAAAAGCACTATATACTTCTTTGTTTTACTGTAAGGGAAAGTTAGTATTTTTCTACAATATTAAATTTGACAATGCAGTATTTTACACCTCCCAGCTCATCATCATGTGTACTAAATGAAGCAGTGAAGCATCTGGGGAAAAATCCATTCATTGCCTTCCTGTAAATTAAAATACTTCTGGATCAAAAACAGAAAGTCTGACTAATACTTTAAATACTGAAGTCTTCAGTCTTTAACAAGGAGGAGCATACAGAAAAACAGAAGCATACCTTCTGGAAATCCCTGCATTTCCATGGACAAGGACCTTTCCTGCAAAACAGAAAATATTTTATTTTCATCACGTCTCCCACTACCCAATATTAGATGGTAATATGCAAATTAAAGGAAATATTAAGAAAGAATAAAGTCAGTGAGAAATATTTCATTCTCTAAGCATAATGGGGATTACCTCCATTCTGTAAACTTGAGTCAATGAAATCCTTTGTCTGAAGGGAAAAAAATAGTTAAGATCCTGCAAATGTTTAAGAACACATATACAAGCATACAACACTTTATACAAGAGGAACTCATGCCATCTTCACATTAAACCTTTGATTTCAATATAGATTTTCTAAAAGTACATTACATGAAGATTACTTTTAACACTCACCATTGGAAAATACCTGATAATATTTTCCACAGGATTATCAGCAATATCTAAAACCAAATACCTAGACACAGAGAAATCTGTTAAGCTATTTTTCAAATGCAAAATAACAGACTCAATAACATAACTATAAGTCTATAGGATGCACTTCGACAGTCAGTTATATCAAGTATATTGAGTTACACTGTATTCCTGTAAGAGCTAACAAGTGTTTATTATATATTAAGCAATGGGTTTCTAAACAGGTGTTAGTGTGTACTCTTAACTCTGTACAAACCATTAGATTGACTGTTAATATTCATCAATGTGAGAAACCCTGTTATTTTTTCAACTATCTTCAAAATGTTTTGGAAACATTTGCTTGATTAACTTATAATAAGACCTATGTTTCCTTAAGATTTAAAGGTTAGTATGCATACATCTGTAGTCTTAAAATCTACCAGTTTTTCAACCAGTGTTTTACTTTTTCCATGATCTTTCATTGAAATATTTCAAATTACAATACCACAGTAAGTATAACAGAGCTCACCTAAATCTTTCTGGGAAGTTTGGTTTAATGAAGTTTGCTTCAATGTCCTGTCTGATGCAAACTATATGAGTTATTCCATGTTTTTCAAGAAATGAGAGCTGCAGAAAAGAAATCGAATTCATTAGGGGGAAAATACATATGATGTTAATTAATAGTACTTCAATAATTTACAAACAACCTAAATACAATGTTAAGACTTACCGATAGTCCAGAGTCAGACTTAAAATTATTCACTTTACATCTTGCTATGCTGCAGTAACTAACGGTGTAAACAGGCCATCTGCCATGAGCACGAAACTATTATGCTGCATAAACAAACTACCACTGCCGGCTTCATAATCAAAACCATTTCCAACAAAGTTGGGCTGCCTTATTGGTGCCCCAATACTTCTCACTGCATCCTTACGACCTGTCTGCTCAGTCAGACCTAAATGAGCTGCCTGAGTGCAAGCCTTTGAAATTTGGGGGAAGCTAGCTTGATGGCTTCACACTAGAAAGAACACGGTTGAGCTTGTGGTTGAGATGAGGGTCAGTCATTTTCTTTTCCATATGCTACACAAACACCTGGCCCATCCAGTCCATTGGGAATCCTGGGTCAACATGGTGGGTCTGATGGAGAGAATAAAAAGGTACCAGACTGCCAAGCAGACAAAGAGGCCAAAGGAAAGGAGCTGCTCCAGAGTGACACAGCCTCCAAAATTAGAACTCGTCAGCAAGGAGATGGATGCCGGGCCAAGAAGTAGAGACCAATCAGTCCTCCTCACCTGATGTTAAAAGTGTGAGGAACCAGGACATCTGCTCACCAATTGTTCCATGCAGGATGAAGCCATTGTGTATGGGTGGATCTATGGAAACAGGTATTGTTATGCGGCCACTCCTAATCCTCTCGCTTTTCCTTAATAATTCTAGCAGCAATGCCAGTTTTGTAGCCTGCCACTATGTTCTGTCATATCCCACTACAGCATGCTGGGTTTGCTCTCAGGGAGAGCGCTACAGGTTGAGGGTGGTGGTATTACCACTGTCTCCTTACGCCATCAAACTGAGCAGAATCTGGTCACAAAGGAAATGCACTGAGGACCCACTATGACCTGATACCATGGGGGAACTGGGCCTGGTCCTGGATAGTGCCCCGCCACTCCAAGGTAATTCCCCGCTATGCAAGAGAGCAGGGAAGGGCATGGCCACACAGTATGATGAGGCTGACTTCAGAAAGGTGTATGCCCATCATGCCAGCTGCATCAGTGGCACCCCCACCTGTAGAATCAGTGGTGGTTGACACCAAGCTGGGCCAAACATTGTTCATTACCAACGACATGCACAACCAAACAAGGCCCATAGTTAGGAAATGGTCGTGCCGCCTCCTAGAGGCAAATAAAGCAGAAATGGACCTGAAAATAAAGTACATGTTAGACGTTTGGGTCAATGACGATAACCACAGCCTCTGATCTAGCCCTACTGTTTTAGTTCCCACGCCCGATGGAAGTTGGAGATTTCCATTGGCTTAACCAGGTCTCCCATTTGGACACATATCCCATGCTGAGAGTGGATGACCTCCCAGAGCTCCTAGATAGTACCTAGTTCCTGTCCACCATTGACCAGGGCCACTGACAGATCCCTCTGACAAACTCAGCGAAGGAAAAGACTGCATTTAGAACCCTCCGTGGACGCTGGCAGTTCTGCTTCCTACCCTTTGACATAAATTGAGCTTAGGCACCCATTAAGCATCTGATGGACAGATAGTAGTGCTGCCTTTCTCAATGATAAGGTCATCTATTTCAGGACCTTGGTGGAGCATGTACAGCACATCACGGTTGTTCCCCAAACTATCTGCTACAGCGGTTTGCAGATCAACCCCAAGAAGTGTTCTTCTGGGCTAATTGAGGCGAAGTATTTGAGGATACAAAGTGGGTGTAGGGCAAGTCAAGTCACAGTACTCCAAGGTTGCAGCCATTCATGGTTGGCCTCGGCTGCAGACCAAAAGGGAAATGGAAGCCTGTTTGGGTCTTGCCAGGTACTACTGAAAGATTGTACCCTGCATCTCAGAAAAGGCTGCACCTTTGGCAGACCTCACATGAAATTGGGCAACTAACGTGGTGGCATGGAGTCCTCAGACAGAACTGTGACCTAAAGGCAGCCCTAATGCTGACTCTTGTTTTGGTCACCCCTAACTGTGTTTTTGCCTGTTATCCTCCAGACCAACATTTCAGACACCGGCCAATGTCATAGATGAGCTGAACATCCCATCATGTACCTCAGCCGGAATCTGCTGGACCAGGAGAAAAGGTATACTTTGCAGTGATTGAGCAAGAGGCATTAGCCATCAAATAGGCACGAACACAGCTCAAGTACTACTTGCTGGGGTAGGAGTTTATCTTGGTAAATAACTATGCCCACCTATAGTGGGTGTGCTCTAATAGGGACTCCAACCCACTAGTTGCTGAGTCTACAGCAATACAAGTATGTGGTCAAACACCGGTGGGAAACACTCCATGCTAACGCTGACACTCTCTCCTGGCCATACAAACTCTCAGCTAGGTCTACCTGCTCCTCTAGGGACAAGCTAAGTAGGGTAGCTGTGTCACACATATGTGTCTAGGGATCATTTTCCTGGCTCAGCAAAAGTAAGCGACATCACTACTGGACAACAGGGGTGCTGTCACTATCTGTCTATTCACCATTATTTAAAAAAATAAATAAAATAAATAAAAGATTGTTCTATCCTGAATTGTTTTTTTTATTAATTCACATACAGTATGTCTTACTCCAGCACAATTACTTAGTTTGTAGTTTAAAATTATCACTTGTCTATAAATATGTCATTGGTATTCTATTAATTTCTCTGTTCCTATATGCACTATCATAACTGTGTTCCCATTCCATTAGAAAAATGAAAAGGCTTGCAGAATTCATATCACTACATACAAACTTACACAGTCAAATACATACACAAACATGCATATTACTGAAATTCATGATTTTGCTTGATGTAAAGGCTGAAATGAACAAATTCAGACTTTTCTTCACCTTTAAAAAGAAATACTGTCTATTACAATAAGGGAAAAAATAATAATTACTTTTATTAAAATTTAAAAATAAAATTCTCACCCTATAATCAACCAGCCCCAGGGCCCCAAACCAACACACATACACTTTCTTTTGCCCAAAAAATACATATGACATCTGAGCAGAGTAAGGTGTCCATATTTAACACTCTGCCTGCCTTTTTCCCCTCTTATACTGGTTGTTAGAGACAGTCAACTTTAGATGCCTTTAAGTTTTAAGATTTTAACATCTTACTAATCACTTTGAATAGTTTGAAGGTGATGCACTAATATTACATGGTAGTATTAGGCAGGTAGAGGAAATTTAAAAAAAAAAAAAAAAAAACAATTGGCAAAATATGAAAAGAAGATACATTTACCCATCTAAATTATTAGTGATTAGTAGACATAATTAGACTACAAAACAGTTTTGCTACATTTATATTATATTAATGTTTCCAGCAACACAGGAAAGTAAATATGCACATTAATCAAAAAGAAACAATTATGTAAATAAAAAATTACCATACCTTACTTTTCATTGCTGATGAATAAGGACCTAAAAAGAGGCCAGGTAGAATTTCCTTGAACAAAAAATAAAAATAAAAACAGCTTACTACATGCATTACACAGAAAGGGTTTCTAAAGTGTACACTGGGGTTGTAACTTATTTAAACTGACAGGAAACAATGTCTGTGGTATGAATGCCCCAGTGGTGTCCACGCCGAGTCTTTGTTAAGAGTGAATGCAACTTAGGATCAATGTTGATTAGCACATGCAAGTAAAAAGTTCACTGTACAGGGGGTCCTTGGGTTACAACACAGTTCCATTCCTACAACAGTGATGTAACCCGAATTTTGATGCAAGTCGAAACACACCCTAACCCAAGTCACATACCTATCCTAACACATTTGCAAAATCATAATCTAGAACATAAAAACACAACTATGCCACAGAAAAAGGAAAAGGACATAAATATACTGTACTGTACACTGTACTGTAGTAACAGAAAAAATGACAATAAATGTGTAAAAAAAAAAAAAATCCTCACCTTTATTCCTTCTGATCTCTTTACAATATCTAATTTCACTTCCATCGTGACAGCTTTCTTCTTCTTTGAAGCACTACCATCTGAAGACTCTGATTTTCGTTTAGGAGCCATGACAAGGGCCAAAAAGTCACCAAACAAAGCAACACAAACAGAACACTTCCTCTGCGCGCAACCAAACTAGTTTGCCAACTCCCTCACTCATACGCCGCGTTACTGAGTATTCTTCCGATGCGTGTAACCAAACTAGTTCGCCCACGTAGTACGATGCTAAAGGCGTAAGCCGAAACACTCATGTCTCAATTTTTTAAAGTTTTTATGGGAGTGAGCATTGTAAACTCGAAAACGTCGTATGTCGAGACGTTGTAACCCGAGGACCCCCTGTACTCTGTATATGTGACAATAATGACCCTACAAACCTATATAAGATATAACCTAACAGTTGCCTTTCTAATTATTTTTCACATAGCTTTTAAATGATGAGAACTATGTCAATGCAGAATCTTAAATCCTTTTTAGAGGTTGCTCCCTGTATGACAGTGTCTCATATCTTGCATTTATAACTGAAGTTTATTTTTGCCCATGTGGAACAAGTTGCACTCTATGTTAAACTGCATTTTCCAGATGCTGTCTCTCCAATTTTTGCATCAATTATGAATGTCACAAGTTTACTAACTTCACCAGAATTTGTGTCATTAATGTAAATTTTAAAAAGCAGTGATCCATGGACAGACCGCAAGGGACTATATTGGCAACCTCACCACATGTGCAGTATTCAGCTCTTATCTGTTAATATATAATGTCAAAACTACACCAACCTTAATAAGTCCCATTTTTTAACAAATTAAATGTCATTCCGTACTCATAACTCGATTCCAAATTTATTGTACTTTTCTCAAATTAAACTTCACTGACCCAGATTTTCTCACTGAACTGCACAATTATGTCATCCTCGTTAGGACTTTCCTTCATTGCTTATTTTAGGCTTAGCCCTCCCTCTTTTCACCTCTTGATTGTCCATTTATATTTCATAAAAAGTCTTTCAAATAAAAACAATTTTTTTTGTACACCACCATGACAAATACATAAATTAAAATTAAAACATACTTTAATTAATACAGGGTTGTGGTGGGGCTGGAGTTGAAGCCTTTCCAGGTAGCATGGGGTACAAGACAGGAACCAAGCATGGATATGGCACAAATCCATCATAGTGCCCATTCTTGTACATGCTCACATGAGGATAATTCAGAATTGCCTGTTAACTGCATATACTGTTTTTTGGGATGGGGAATACCCAGAGTAGAACTCAATCACAATCACCAGATTTGAACTGAAGACATTAAATCAATAAGGCAGCAGAACTAACAACTATGCTGCATACATTCTCAGAAAGCTTAGTATGTCAAAGCAAACAAATGCAAGACTATGCAAAACATTTCATGAAATGTGCAATTAAAAACAAGTACACACATTGTGAAAGATTACAAATTATTATACAAAGTGCAAATTTACACTGTAAATAAAAACATTATACTTGAGACATTTTCATAATTACTACATATTTTACCAAATATGAGGTTCAAGTTGCTGACTCTGATTCAGCTTTAAGCAAATTAAGAAAAAAAAGCACGCATAGAAAGTAAAAGGTGGGGAAAGCCTTACAAAAACTCCAATACACTACCAGTCAAAATCCGGACACACCCAGAAACTGTGATGTTTTCATAGAAATTGATACAATTTGTTAACCAAAACATCAGTAAATTAATTTTAAAATACAGCCAAGACATTACTAGTGCTTCTAATGACCATTGTTTCTTGAAATTACTAGCTTTTAATTTATTATTCACGTGTGACTAGAAAGCCTCATTTTCAGCAGCCATTATTTCAGTTTTCCAATGCTAAACTCTCGAAGTTCATCTGTAATTAGTCATGTATAAATGCTAATTAGTTATTACAGAAACCATTGACATTGCAATAGCAACGTGGAAACCTGTTATTCTGTTCATCAGGTTGCAAGGTACTGGTATTTCTAGAGTTCTGGGTTCAAAAATGGCCAAAATGAAACTTTTTTCAAGAAACATCCATTTTTTTGTTTTATTCTGAATGAAGTTTATTCCATGTGACAAACTGCCAAGGCACTGAAAATTTCATACAAAGGTTTCTATTATTGTCTTAAGAGAAAAGGGAAAACTAGATCTAACCAGGATAGTAAAAGAAGGAGAAGTCCCAGATGATCAACTGCGTTAGAGGATAAGGATATCAGAATCTGTAGTTTGAGAAACAAATGCCTTTACAGGTCCCTCAGTTTGCTTCTTCCTTAAACACGTGCAGTCAAATTCCAGTACATTCTGCAACAAAGAAAATACAACTCCAGAATGCTGGTCTTATAGGCAGTGTTTCATACAACTTATATTTGAAACTGACAAACAAAAGGAAAAGGTTAAAATGAGCAAAAATAACAGACAATGGACAGAGGATAACTGGAAAAATGTATTATGGTCAGCATCCTGGAGTCATCTTAACTCTATTGCTGATGACACAGGTATTTGAGAAACAAACACCACACAGATCCTCAGTTGGCTTCTTCTTTAAGTACACACCAAACTACAGACTGATGTATTTATCCTTTTGTGTAATTGTGCATCTGAGCCTTCAACATCTTTTCCATTAGATCCAGTTTGCCCACTTATTTCCAACACAGTAGACACCTTTGCATGAAACCTTCAGTTTTTTGGGAATCAGTAGCATGGAATATTCTTCATTTTGCAAATAAAAAAACAATAAAACTGAATTCTCAAGAAACAGTCTAACTTTAGAAATGCCAGTTCCATTCAACCCAAGTGAAAAGAATAACGTTGTTAGTGGTACTAATGCAATCATGATTTATGTATAGCTAAAACAAGCAAGCAATGTTACAATAATCAATTTATCATCATGACATAATTACTTCTTGCTTATTGTTTGAGGTCCCAGCAATAGACTTGGTCTGAAAAATGAGTGATTGCAATTTTTATTGGCAAAGAAGACTCTTTCAGTTTAGCTCTGTGAATGAGAGTGACAAAAAACAAGAATTCATCCACTCAAAAACAATTTTATATGACAAAGTACTGGAAGGATCATTTCTAGACTTTGGGTGGAGGCCAAGCTGAGGTAAAATGGTGCTGTCTGAGTGAGTCTTAGTGTGCACATGAATGTATCCTGAAAGAGAATGGCACATTGTCCAGCGCTGATTTGTGGCTTGTGCACCAGATGCTACTAGGATAGGATTCAGTTTCCTTTCTTCCTGAATTGGATAAAGAAGCTTTTAAAATTGATGGCTGGTTCATCTTGGGGCCAGAGAAAAGAGGCAGGCAAAGTTCAAATAACTTCCTTAAGCCTTGTGTGGTGCAAAGCAAAGAAGTAACAAAGCAGATGCCAAGTGTTCCTCCATCAAACAAAACTAGGGTACTGTGCTGACTATTCGTAAAGTATAAAATAAAGATAATATTCTCAGTTAATAAATTATAATTTCCTTTGCCTTCAACTTTATGAAAAAAAACATACAACAAACCCTAAACTACTTTAGGTGTGACGATGGTGAAATTTATATAAATTTTAAATGTGCTCCCAACTAGTGAGCCATAGAATCATTCAGCAGAAGTGTGTCAGGGAATGCTACTCCTATATACCAACAGCAATACATCTGCATAATGCCCCACTGCACAAGTTTTATTTCTTTTTAATTTTCCTGCATTTTAGTCATTCTGGTGTGTTTTCAGACATTGTGTGTGTGTGTGTGTGTGTATTTATGTATTTATTTAAAGAGCTTCTGAATACAGACACTTTTCCCCATGGGGACAGATAAGTTTGATCTATGAAATGTAACACTGGACCAATGGTACTGTGAAGCTTAAAATTATGATGGCATATGAGGACTTCCATCAGTAACTCATTTGTTGTTGCTTCATTTAAAATCTGTGTAATGTTTCCACTCCTGAGTTTTGTGGTAATCAAATATAAATTGTACACTCAAGCAGTTATTTAATTTGATCCATTTCTGGGTGCACGCTCCCAGCCTCTCACTCACTCTCTCTGGTTAAACACAGAATGTAGTTTTACATCAAATGTTAATCAAGCTCACTTGGATTTTTTTTCTCTACCAGTTAGCATAGTGAAACTATACTTCCAATGTATGTCTTTATACAATGTCAAATGCAGCAAATGGATTGAAGGCGTTTGTGCTTACTTTCTCATCAACCTCATCCCCAGCACTATTTCTGGTTGGTATGTAGTTCTACATAGTATTTTCTCTATAGCTGCTTTGTTTCAATATTTAATTATACTGCTACTTTTAATATATAATAAATTTATATGCAATCACACGTTTTAAGTGGAAAACTGTAAACTTATGTATTCATTTCAGTGTTCCACAAAACGTGCCAGGGTGGGAATGTATTTCAAGTCTTTTAAAACATGGGGAACTACTGAGCTACCAATCAGACATACATTCGATTTTACATCTCTTATACCAAAATGTCATATTTCTAAATACAAACTTAAGAACCAGCAAATCCACAAGTAGGGTAAGTGTAATTGGTTGTAGTGCCTGATGTCATGAAGTCCTTACAACTGTAACTTTAAAACGAATGACATTTATACTTTGCTTTACATTATGTTCTTTTCTTATTATAAAATCAGCCCAAAAATCATAAGGCAAGAAGAGGTTATTGTTCTAAGTAAGCGATGCGCATGGGAAGGAGCTCAAGTGTTCGCCATACCTGCATTTCCCTCCTCATGGGGTACGCCCAGTCCTAAAAAGAAATAAAACACTAGTAAAACTTGTGAAATAACAACAGGTCTTTTGCTAAAGGCACTATACCAAGAATGCCAGCTGCCCCGTGGTTTTTACGACAACACCCTGACCAAGACAAATAACTGCCGGCTACCGCGGCCGGGAGTTCTCAGTGATGTGTCTCGGTAAGATCGGGCGTTAGTCTGAATGTCCAGGCTGCTCTTTAATTTGAGGCATCCAAGTCAAGTTCTTTATGCTGCATTGAGAACTACGACGATGCCCACAGATAAACTTTATATTTTTTTCATGGGTGTCCAATATTCTTTAAAGGAGGAGGTCATAAAAGTACTAATTACAATACACCAAAAGATGAGTTCCCCGTGTAACTAGCGGCGAAGCCCTCACTTCAGAGTCCCGGTTTCGGCTCCTCACCAGTGCGTCCTCCCTCGGGGCTGGCAGGGATGGGAACGCCAACCTGAGTTCGTCCTCCATGGCACGGCGCGTGGCCGACCCGGGGCCGGCTATTCACGGCCAAGTGAGTGCCGTTATTCGAAGCGCAGCAGAAAGCGGTACTCTTGTCCGAGTTGTTTCGGCTCCACATGCATCGCCGCCATGTTGCTTCCGATCAGCGATGTCACGTGACACCCCCGGTCCCTTCTTTCACGACTTCGTAGTGTCGCGTGGATTCGGGATCGGCAGCCGCTCGCCAGACTGAAACTGAATGCATGGACATGGTGCATGCTTGGACATTAACAGCTTGACAGTCATATGGAGATGCCTTGAAATAGGTGAGGCTGGAAAAGCTGCTTTGTTTACAGCTAGATTTGTCAGTGATTTTTAACGATAAAAGCAACTCATCATATCGTACGCATATACAACCTAGTTAGTTTGCGTGCCAAATACCTGAAAAAAGTTAACCCTTCTCCTGGCTAAATAATGGACAGGCGTCCCGCCGGCGACATTCGTTTTTTAAATATTAGTTTAAAGGCAGAGGATTCTTACTGCCGAAATTTAGAGTGTGATTATTTCCTTTAGTGAGAATTCAAGGTGTTGTCTTTTATAGAACTACGTGGTTAATGACGATATGCTTATATTTCCCGTGAAAATGCTTAGTAGAATTAATCCGTCACTATGCTAAGGTTTTATCAATAGACAAATTCTTCCAAATAATATTGCACTACTAAATAAAAGAAATGATGAAGTTCGCAACAACTCCAAATTCCTTTTTCAGCAAGACGCTGGGTGCTGTCCACGTACAAGCTTTTTGTACCACACACTCTCTCGTGAATCACACTAGTAAAATAAGCTCACAAAAGTATTGCAAATGCATACATACATAAGACCACCCGCTCATGCTGATCTGCATGGCTGCAACCCTCCATGTCCAATGAGGTGAAAAGCACTTCATTTCCTCGACAGCTCCACCTTTCCCGTTTAGCCCGCTCAATCATGAGGTGTCGGAAGATTTCTGATTCATTCGTTCATTCATTCATTTTCTAACCCTCGTACTGATTTATGTGTGTCTGTTCCTGTAGACACAAGTGCAAGGAGCTAGAGGAGGAACCATTACATCTTAAGACAAGCCCATTCTCACATGAAAAGTGTTAAAGTAGCCCTCTTTCGCACTTTAGAAAGATCAATCAGAATCCCAAGGTTTCTTCATCGTAATGTTTTGTGATTTAAACCAGCTTATGATAAGCAATAATTATGCCAAAATACAGTTTTGTGTTTATATGAATTCCTTTTGAACACTTTGAAATCGTTTCTTTTTTTCTTGTCCGGTACCTCCTGATTTACTGGTACGAGACAACCCCCCCATATAGTATACTGTACACTTCCACTCTTCTTGATGGCTATTTATCTAAGACGTCCAGCGTTTTGTTGTTCTCCTATATTTTTGCACCTTTAGTCCAAATAGAACTCAAACTTTAGCCCGTTTTTGGACCATATTTTGTGTAGGAAATTACACCCATATGTTAAAGAGTAAAGCAATAGGTGTCTTCAGCAAAAAGGTACAGAAGGACTTGAAGTTGTGTATGCCACATCAGCTGGACTAAGGGGTTCAACCTCCAACGTGATACGAGAGATTAAAGTAACTCCTTTTCACAATAAATGGGAATTGGTCATTTAGGCATGTGATTGTGAATTGGTCATTTAGGCATGTGATTGTGAATTGGTCATTTAGGCATGTGGAGTGTCTTTTTTTCGAGTTGGCTGATCACGAATATGATGTTTTTCATATTTGATTCTTTACCAGTGGAACAAGCTCTCTTAAGAGCTACCACCCAAGTAGGGAAAAATGGCAAATTTCAAACATGTGCATGAGAGGTACTGCTTTAGACAATTTCAAGGTCCGTGATTAATACTATGATGCTATTTTTAATTTGTTTCATTACAATTGAGCATATTTAGACTTTAAACATTTACACTTAAGTGCACATCTTACCATTTCAAATACCCGACACAGCTATTCTTATTATATACTTCTTATCAAGTAAATCTTTACAATTTTAATATGAATACTACTAATTTGGGCGACTCACGCTCAGACTTTTTTGAAATGTCATTTGGATTTTAAGATATTGCCGAAGTGCTGAGATGATTTACATGGGGGTGTAGTCCACCTTGTGAGTGCCTGGTCATGGGGTATCAGGCTTATAGAGTGATTGATGGTACCTCAAACAAACAAGTTAAAAGTTCAGAAGTGGATTTAGTGTTGGGAAGTAGGATGACAGCTGGGATTAAGAACTGTCATAAAGTGTGGTTTTTGAGAGTTACTTGTGGATAGTAGACTAGGTCTACTGGGGAATCTTTTTATAGGTAGCAATAGTAAGGAGGAAATGTGGTTAGCCTGAATGGAATCTGGACATACAGAATGGAACTGACTATTGTCAGCTATTGTTGGATAAACATTAAAATGGAATGTTTTGACTTTTGCTGTGTATTAGAAAGAGTCGAATGTATCACGAGTATTCAGCAGTTGTTAAGTCTGTGTAGGAGTAGTTCTAAAAGAAGTAAAAGGGAAAAAGAAGCAAAGTGGAGCTAGTAAATACATTTTAGTTAAAACAGGGCAGGAAGGTAGGATCTGATTCTGGGGATTCCTTTGTCACATTCCAGCATTAGTGACAGTAATGTACTATCTTCTTAAATGGAAGAGTCACTTTGAAGAATAGCAAAACTGGATGTGCAGAACTTTGCATGGCACCCAATAAAGACAGTTTCCTGGAGTTTGAACTGTGTCAAAGTGTTTTTTTGTTTTAACACAATACAAAAAATATTTTCATTGTCCTTTCTGTCAATTATTTATATCAGGTCATTTTAGGTGTTGTTCTGGAATTGACTTAAATTGTAATATTTTAACTCTAGAATTTCCTTTATTCTGCCCCCTCAATCAAAAAAAGGGCAGAACAACAAGATAGGTAACCACAGTTTTGCAGTGCCTTTCTTAACAACACTCCTTATAATCACATTTTCTTTTAAGAACTTGTGCAGATACTATATTCATATTAAAACTTTGCTCTTGATTAGATATTAATGTTGATTTGTAATGAGTCTCATGTCTGTTTCTATATCTTTTCTTGATTGTGTGTATCTCTTTCATGGGTATCTTCACTGTTTCTCATTACTTATCCTTTTTTGCACCCGTCTCTGTTTCGTTGTTTTTAATATATATTTCTTCTTTACCTTTGTATACCAGTTTTGTCATCCATAGCTCTTTTTCTTACTCACTCACTATAATTTTAGCTTAGTTTGACTGGGGTCAGTTTCTAAATCAATTTAGTGGACTACAAAGGTTACATTTTGCTTCCTCTGCACCAATTGTATAAATTCTCTGGACAGCTACATTATGTACCCTTATCCATCCATCCATCCATTTTCCAACCCGCTGAATCCGAACACAGGGTCACCCTTATTCACATCTATATTTGTGGCTTGCCCACTCTATGACATTTTTCCACTCCACTGACTAATTTGAATCACTGAGTGTAGGTGTTGAAGTCACTTTAATTGGTTTGGGTATCTTCTGTATGCATGTTTCACTTTCACAAATCATACTGCACCTTTCAAACCATGTCAGTTTTATTTACTGTTATTTCTTAGCTGGTTAAAATGGAATACATTTTTTGGGCATTGAAGACTGAAGGTCCATACATTATCCACCCCACTTAATCAAGTTCAGTGTCACAGGGGGTTGGCACCTATTCCAGTAGCACAGGATTCACTGAAGGAACTGTCCTCAGACAGAGCACCAGTCAGTCACTTGGCATATTCACTGTCAATCACAAGTACACACATCTTTGGGAAAACCAAAACGCTCACAGAAAAACGCGCACAAGCACAGGAAGAGGGTGTAAGCTCCACCAGACAGTGTGCTTCAGTAGAGAGAGTGCAACTTCCTATTCTTGCACTCTACATTGCTCTTTTCTTTATAAGGGTTTGAATTCCTCTTGATTTCAGAATTCACATTCCTTGCTTGAGAGATGGCATCAGTCAAGATATGGCTTCTTATTGACGAATAAAAATTGAATTGCTCCAGGTATTTCAGTCGTCTAATTATTGATGTTACAAAGTGAAAAATCAGCAACATTTATTAAAGATTGTTAAAATAGTTTTAGTTAAAAATTGTTACCAATAAAAATAATTATGCACCAAACCCCTAAACATGTAAATGACTTGCACATAAACATTTCCTTTGAACATTTTTATTTGAGTCTTTGGATGTGGGCAAACCCAAAGAATCGTAAAACCATATTATCAAAGTCTTTACTGAGGACACTTGATAATAAGACTGATAGAAACAAAGAATGAAAATACATGCTACAGTGAAAACATTTCAAGACATTTATGGCTTTTACTGCCAAGAGCCAAAACCAAAAATGTGGATCATTATACTACAAAACATTTCTGAATATTATCTTTTTGTACCAAGGCAAGTAGTTTGCTATAATGTAAATGAATACATTTATAAAGGTGTGAAGCAAACTTTACTTTTTTTTTTTTTTGTTTTAATCAAAGTGGTACAGCATGCCCCGATATCACAGTGGAATGACAGGTGTTATACAGGTTTGTAGTCTAGTTTAGACTCTAGCTTTTTAGAGTCTGCCACCTTGCGAACAGCTTTCATGAAGTCTTCTTGTGTCACATACTCATGGTCTGCACGGATTGCAAACATGCCTAAAAATATATATATTCAACAGTGTTTAAAATGTGTCAATATCTTCACAAAACTTCCAATATGTAACTAAACTGTTGCTACTGTTAAAACAGCAATTCAAAACATTAAAACATTACTATGATTAAAGCTGACGTAATTACCAATTATATCAAAACGTTTTATTCCATTTCTGTTGCCATCTTCCCCATAATGCAAAACTAATTTTTATACACCCAGCAAGATTTTTGTTATGATTTAAGATTTGGTATTTAACTTCAACATATTTAAATACTGTCATACAATGTGCCACAAAAGATTATTTAAAATGTTTTTGGCCTTGAAAATGCACACCATTGAGAATTCCCTTTACTTAGTTGACATAGTACCTGCATTAGTCATATTCTATACATTCTCCCTGCCCCTACTATATACCAGTAACTTGAATACATACCTGCTTCTGTGCATACATTTCTTAGGTCAGCACCATTAAACCCATCAGACAGTTTCACAATGGCTTCGTAATCTGGGAAGAGACCACATCACAAAGTCTGACAATTCAAACAAATAGGTACCTCGTCTATTGCTTATTCCTGTAGAATGTTTTAGGTTCTAGTGATTTACATAGCAGGGTGCATTTCGCTTTTCTGCTGTACAAATAACTGCAGGGTCACTGGGAAGAGTGAAGGATGAGACTAAATTGTTAGTACTGTAGGTAGTTGCTTGGATTAATTTACTGTTGTTGCTATGCAAGCATAGTATAGCCTACTGGTGGAAATAAAAGTTGGGACTAGATTATTGCAATAGTTCACCTTACACTAATCAAAATAATACTTGAAAAATAGTTTAAATACATCACACTTTGGCAATCATATTAATGTTTTAATACTGAGTATAGTCAGTTTGAGGCCCTGTCCACATGGACGTCTGAACTGATGGTTTTTCCTGTCATTTGTAGTGTTAGGATGACCATGGATTCACCACTTGCGTTCAGCTGGATGCGCATTTGGATGGTATCAAAAAAACATTGCATGCAGCTTTTTCTTGACATCAATTTCTGCCAAAGAAAACATCTGTATTGTGTTTACAAGTCCTTCATTTAATGTTCTGGAAGACTGGATATGTCCCATAATTACATTTCAGTGTGTATATATATATTATATATATATATATACAGTGGAACTTCGGTTCACAAAGGTCTCGGTACACGTACAAATCGGTTTACGACCAAAAAGTTCGCCAAACTTTTGCCTCGGTTCACGACCACACACTTGGTATACGAACAAGCCAGGTTCCCTTTCAGTTTGTGCATGTTCAGTCTCTCCCTGTGCATTTCCTGTGCAGCAAGCAAGACAGAGAGCGAGAGTGCACACACACAGGCAGCGAAAGAGAGCCACGCACACACAGGCAGCTCACGAGAGAGAGCCGTGTGCACACACACACAGGCAGCGTTGAGCAAACACACAGGCAGAGAGAGAGAGAGAGAGAGAGACAGACCTGCACACACACAGGAGTGCGAGAGAGGCGCGCACACACACAGGAGCGCGCTACAGAGACACACACACAGGTGCTCCAGGCTCCCAAAAGAGAGAGCGAGCGAGAGAGGGAGGGAGGGACGCATAAGGTAGAGAAGGCTTATTTTTGTTTTCAGTTCTGTTTACAGTGATCGGTTCATAGCCTGCATTGTTGCAATGTTACTTTTCTTGGTGGTTTATTAAATTACGGATTTTTCAAATGTTCATTTTTTCCCCTGTGCTTAAAACTCATTAAAAAAAAAAAAAGTGTTTTTAGCGAGTGGTTCCTAGCACTATAGCGTGAACTATTGCAGTTAGTTTTCTCTGTTGTTCAAGGTTTTCTCAGTGTTATTCAATGTTTTTACATTTAGTTTACTATTACGCTGTGCATTCTATGGTATAATTAACTATATTTGTGCTTAAAAATTAAAAAAATATATATATATATATTTACATACAGTTCGTACGGTCTGGAACAGATTAATTGTATTTATATACAATCCTATGGGGGATGTTGCTTCGGTTCACGACCAGAGTTTTGGAATGAATTATGGTCGTGAACCAAGGTTCCACTGTATATATATAGTAGACCCCCGCGAAGTTGCGGTTCAGGGTTCGCGGACTCAGTCATTCGCGGATTTTTCCTTAGAACCTAACTATTAATTGTTAGCGGGAAAGCGGAAATATCCTCTGCAATTTTTTATGGCTTTTTTCGTGGCAATACTGTGCTGTAGAGAGAACAGAAAGCAACTGCTGAGGGAAACACGGTTTGGGATGCTGAAAGTAGCCAATCTGAGAGCATTATTCATTTCTCCTTGCTGCTGATTGAGTGTTGCCACGTGACACGTCTCCAGGGGCCTCATGTATAAACGGTGCGTACGCACAGAAATGTTACGTACTCCCGTTTCCACGCTCAAATCGCGATGTATAAAACCTAAACTTGGCGTAAAGCCACGCACATTTCCACGGTAACTCATACCTTGGCATACGCAATTTCTCCGATCGGTTTTGCAGACTGGCGGCACCCAGCGTCAAAGCAGTGCTACTGTTCCTGTGTGGTTACCCTTTCTTTCTTAGATCCACATTCCTGACGCTGCTTTATAAATACACTGAAACTAACTGCATATTGTTTATTAGTGTAATGCATCTGATTGTAATTAACCTGCAGCAATATAATGGTCCAGGGAATAGCCACAGTATTCCAAATACCATAACAGCTTTAGCGTTGTAACTCTCACTGCATCTTCTTCTTTCAGCTGCTCCCGTTAAGGGTTGCCACAGCAGATCATCTTTTTCCATATTACTCTCGCAGTATTTATATCACTGTATCTGAGTGGGGAATCACAGCAGCAGCTGAAATATCGGTATACAGCATGAAGCAGACGCTGCCTGAGCCATTGCAAAACGCTTTATAGAGACTTCCCAGTACGGACTTCGCGGTTTAGAAAAGGTTTCATCCCAAGAACTCTAAACGCACTCAATCAGTCCATCAAGTGCCCCTTGTAGAACTGTTTACTTATAAGTACAATCACCTTACTGTAAACTTGCACTACAGTTATAATATTGCACAACCTGCGCCACTTTATAAAGTGCGTATTTACATATGATGACGGTATTCATTTTTAACATGAAATGCAGCAAAATATGTTGATTATATTATACAGCTAAAACTGTAACTTCATTTAAATAATCTGTATTGTTAATAATTAAACATGTGAGGACACGGTGCCACAGCGCTAGCTAGCTCAGGGATTGTTCCTGCATTGCGTTGTATTCTTGCGCTGACGCGACACTGGAAAGATAGATGGATAGAATAATTAAACATGTACTACGAAGATATTTCGATGTTCCTTTAAAGTTTTGAAGAATCGGTGTTCTAAGCTTACAGATGACTTAACGTCTATTATAGAGCTGACTGTGTGGCGATTGGTCATTTGGAGAAAGAAAAGTAAGGACAGGAATTGGAGGCTAGTACGTTTGAAAGAGACAGTACTTCTGTAATAAATTATTTCATCGAAGGTCGCACATGGCGCAGCAAGCCTCTTGTGTGAGATATGAACAATCACTGCGCCACTGTGTTCCCATGTTTAATAACATGCTTTCATTCCTATCATCATGAAAATGATATCACGTGTACATCTCAGTATTTTAATTATTCAGAGAGCTGTAATATCACGAATGTAATGGATTCTGTGTCCTGTCAGAGAAAGAGAAAGAACGGAAGCACGTAGTGATTCACATACATAGAGCACATAGAAGATCAAATACAGAACAAAGCATTTAACGTGCTACTTGAGAAACTAGTAAAATAAACGATTTTAAGATGAAGTTTATGATGTTCTACTTTAATGGCAAAATAAACTACGTGAAATTTCGAGATTAAAGTTGACATTTCGTGCTTTTTTCCCCACTGTGTGCCTATTTTTTTTCTGTACCCTAATAAGCTTTCATATGACACTCAGACAGTGGGCTACGACTTGCCTTTTCACGGCCACTTTGATATGTGATTTCTTTTTTATTTCGGGCACTGTGCGACTTTGTGAACTTGGATCTTTCGAGTTTCTCCGACACTCTGTCACTTGATCAACTTTCTTTCGTGCGCCACCACCATCTACCCAAAGCACCATGATGTTCCAACAATGATGGATGGATTAAAAGCCAGAAGTCTATATGACCATCAGCATCAAGTGACTCCGTGAAAAACCCGAACTACAAAGAGGACTATTTCATTTATGTTAGGTAGAATGCCCAGAGGGGACTGGGCGGTCTCGTGGCCTGGAACCCCTACAGATTTTATTTTTTTCTCCAGCCTTCTGGAGTTTTTTTTTGTTTTTTCTGTCCACCCTGGCCATCGGACCTTACTCCTTTCTATGTTAACTAATGTTGTCTTATTTTAATTTCTTATTTTGTCTTTTATTTTTCTTCTCTTCATTATGTAAAGCACTTTGAGCTACTTTTTGTATGAAAATGTGCTATATAAATAAATGTTGTTGTTGTTGTTGTATACCACTGCTTAAACCAACAAATAGTATGTTTTTCCTTTTCCTCCACTTGGTATTCGCTGAAATTCTTATATTTTCCCCCTGTGCTTTTCCCATTGTCTTTTCACAGAAGGCTATTTATATTGATTTGCATATTGAAAGAGGCGTAATTCTGGGAGGAGTTGGGGTGGGACAGAAGGCACGTGCACGTGCGTTACTTTTCACGCTGATCGGGATTTATGTAGTGGAAGAACGTGAAAGTTTGCGTGCGCACAGATTCCCGCATCTGGATTTTTCTCTGCGTATGCACAATCCCGCTTTTGTGCTTACGCCATGTTATAGTGTGAGTTCTACGCACGGCGTTATACATGAGGCCCCAGGTGAGTGGGTTTACCACTGCTGAGGGAAACGCGGTTTGGGATGGTGAAAGTAGCCAATCTGAGAGCGTTATTCATTTCTCCTTGCTGCTGATGGAGTGTTGCCCTGTGACGCATCTCCAGCTGAGTGTCCTCGTGTTCTCCATTTTGTTATTGTTTTCATTTTGTTTTTATTAAAACGCATAAGATATCCTCGAAACGCCCTGCACCTTCTAAGGCTTCTGGCTCTGAGCCTAAGCGCCAGAAGCAGTTTAAAACACTCCAGGAGAAGGTTGAACTACTGGATTTGCTCTGGGAACTAAAAGGTTATGCTGCAGTAGCGCGCCACTATGGCATTAATGAAAGCACCGTACGCTATATATAGAAAAACGAGGCAGCGATCCAGAGTACCGTTGCTGTAAGTTTCTCTGATAGTGCCAAAAAGGGTACAACCGTAAGGAATAAAAATATCGTCAGGATGGAATCTGCCTTGGCATTGTGGATTACCGACTGCAGGAAGAAAAACTTCCCCCCTTGAACGGTAACATCATCTGTGAGAAAGCACGGAAATTGTACCAGCAGTTCGCTACAGGAGACAATGTAGAGGGTACCGAAGAACCGCAACCAGGACCATCAACAGCACTGGAGTCTTAAGATTTTCAAGCCAGTAAGGGTTGGTTTGATCGTTTTCAGAAGCGATTTAGTATTAAAAGCATCTCTCTACATGGAGAGGCAGCTTCTGCTGACAAAGAAACTGCGGAGAAGTACCCCAAGACATTTAGGCACATCATAGAGGAGAAGAGATACAAACCTGAACAAGTTTTTAACATGGATGAGACTGGCTTGTTCTGGAAGAAGATGCCGTTCAGAACTTACATCATGAAGGATGAAGCCAAAGCTCCAGGGTTTAGGGCACAGAAGGACAGAGTGACACTTATTATGTGTGGCAATGCTGTGATGAAACCTGGCCTCATCTACAAATCAGTGAACACTAGGGCCCTTAAGAACAAAAATAAAAACCTGCTGCCTGTCTTCTGGATGCACAACCCTAAAGCCTGGATTACCAAAGTCCTTGCTTCAAACTGGTTTCACCAGTGCTTCATCCCTCAAGCCAAGGAATACCTCCACGACTTAGGCATTGACTTCAAGGTGTTGCTTATTATGGATAATGCTGGCGGCCACCCTTTGGATTTGTATTACGAGGGAGTTCAGACTGAACTCCTGCCAACACCACCTCCCTCATCCAACCTATGGATCAAGGCATAAACCGTGCCTTCAAGGCTCTTTATACTTGGATTTCTCTCCAATACCTTGTGGATGCAATGGACGCGGACGAGAATTTTACATTGAAGGGTTACGGGCATAACTTTACAATCACGACGTGCCTGTCAGTCATCCAAGCTGCTCTTAAGGAGATGAAAAAGGAAACCCTCAACGCCTGCTGGAAGAAGCTGTGGCCAGAGTGTGTCTATGACAACAAGGGCTTATCACCCGAAAACATTCAGCATGACGCTGTCGACAAGGCCGTGGAACTGGCAAAGATACTGGGTGGCAAAGGTTTTGACGGCATCACTCAAGATGAGGTGAACAACCTTATCGATGCCCACTCTGAACTCCTGACGGACGAGGATTTGAAAAGTCTGCCAGCGAAGAGGAGGAGGAAGAGACATCCAGTGCAAGAGGAGCAGGGCCTGACATTGGAAAGTCTGTCCCAGATTATTCGGACATCGAAGGAGTTACAAGGGATGATTGATGCATGGGATCCCTATATGGTTCGGGCTCTCACAGTTAATAATGGCATCGATGCTGCCATTCAGACATATAAAACGCTCCTCGCCACCATGAAGAAACAACGACAGCAACTTCCCATCACAATGTTCCTGAAACCTATAAAGAAAAGCCAGCACGAAACCCCACCCGAAAAAGACCCATCCAAAGATACGACTCCTCATGAAGCGCCTGTAGAAGAGGTGCCACCCGAGGAGTTTTAAATTCTCTGCATCGTACTGCACAGCTACTTCATCTTCATCATCAATATCATTCATCATTGGTGAGTACCCATACATTTTACTGTATTTTAATTAAATGAAATTATTATGCATTTACTCTGCTTATAACAAAGAAAACGACAGCGCATACCAAAGAAAACACGCTTGCATGAATTATAGTACGTATAGCGGTAACATCGGTATTTTACATTCTAGCACCGCGGGAGACATAGCAGTACAGTACTGTACAGTATACGGGTTTACCTTTACATTCTGTTTTTAGATAATATATTAAAGTAATTTTTTAGGTAATGTATTAAGCTGAGTTTGCAACAAAATTAAAGTGCTTTGGGGGCATACTGTATTTTGGATTTAATCTATTAAAATAGGCATTTAAAAGGCATTTTTTAACCATATCCAAAAGTCGCGGTTTTTCACAATTCGCGGGTGCTCTGGGAACATAACCCCAGTCAGACAGTCAATCCAGTAGCAGAGGCAATGTTTTCTCTGCCTACGTCAGGAAGATTTTTAACACAAGGAGGTCAATGTTTAGATCTAATAAAGCCAACTGATCAATATTTTGTGAATCTAATGAAGGATGAACCTTGAACCCCACAAGATAAAAATACTCATAATGATGTCAATTAAGAGCCACAACAAAACACAACTTAAACACCTAGGTCGTTCAGCATGCATTCATTTAACCAGAATCTGAACGTCCATGTGGACAGGGCCTTAATATTCACATCGCTAGACTCGGCTTTGTGGTTCTCCGTATAAGCCTAAGCAAAATGCAGGATTATTCATCTTTTCATTATAATTTGAGACTTATTTCCAACTCTGTTAGTATTATGCTTGAAAACACCTATTGTCACCAACAAAACAGACAGTTTTTTGTCCAGTATGAGTAACCTTTTAACTTTGAATGTGTGATGCTCTGTGCTGCAGCAATCTCCTACTCAGCTGTACAACCATGCAGTAATTTAGGGCATATAACTTTTTAAGGATGAACGTATACCTCACCTCACATGTGAAGAGACTCTAGCTTGCACCTGCAAACACTGTATATGCTATATATATATATATATATATATATATATATATATATATATATATATACATATATACACACACACACACATATATATATACATACAGTGGGTACGGAAAGTATTCAGACCCCCTTCAATTTTTCACTCTTTGTTATATTGCAGCCATTTGCTAAAATCATTTAAATTAATTTTTTTCCTCATTAATGTACACACAGCACCCCATATTGACAGACAAAAAAAAGAATTTTTGAAATTGTTGCAGATTAAAAAAGAAAAACTGAAATATCACATGGTCCTAAGTATTCAGACCCTTTGCTCAGTATTTAGTAGAAGCACCCTTTTGAGCTAATACAGCCATGAGTCTTCTTGGGAAAGATGCAACAAGTTTTTCACACCTGGATTTGGGGATCCTCTGCCATTCCTCCTTGCAGATCCTCTCCAGTTCTGTCATGTTGGATGGTAAATGTTGGTGGACAGCCATTTTTAGGTCTCTCCAGAGATACTCAATTGGGTTTAAGTCAGGGCTCTGGCTGGGCCATTCAAGAACAGTCACAGAGTTGTTGTGAAGCCACTCCTTCGTTATTTTAGCTGTGTGCGTAGGGTCATTGTCTTGTTGGAAGGTAAACCTTCGGCCCAGTCTGAGGTCCTTAGCACTCTAGAGAAGGTTTTTGTCCAGGATATTCCTGTACTTGGCCGCATTCATCTTTCCCTCGATTGCAACCAGTCGTCCTGTCCCTGCAGCTGAAAAACACCCCCACAGCATGATGCTGCCACCGCCATGCTTCACTGTGGGGACTGTATTGGACAAGTGATGAGCAGTGCCTGGTTGTCTCCACACATACCGCTTAGAATTAAGGCCAAAAAGTTCTATCTTGGTCTCATCAGACCAGAGAATCTTATTTCTCACCATCTCAGAGTCCTTCAGGTGTCTTTTAGCAAACTCCATGCGGGCTGTCATGTGTCTTGCACTGAGGAGAGGCTTCCGACAGGCCACTCTGCCATAAAGCCCTGACTGGTGAAGGGCTGCAGTGATGGTTGACTTTCTACAACTTTCTCCCATCTCCTGACTGCATCTCTGGAGCTCAGCCAAAGTGATCTTTGGGTTCTTCTTTACCTCTCTCACCAAGGCTCTTCTCCCCCGGTAGCTCAGCTTGGCCGGACGGCCAGCTCTAGGAAGGGTTCTGGTCGTCCCAAACATCTTCCATTTAAGGATTATGGAAGCCACTGTGCTCTTGGGAACCTTAAGTGCAGCAGAAATTTTTTTGTAACCTTGGCCAGATCTGTGCCTTGCCACAATTCTGTCTCTGAACTCTTCAGGCAGTTCCTTTGACCTCATGATTCTCATTTGCTCTGACATGCATTGTGAGCTGTAAGGTCTTATATAGACAGGTGTGTGGCTTTCCTAATCAAGTCCAATCAGTATAATCAAACACAGCTGGACTCAAATGAAGGTGATCTCAAGGATGATCAGAAGAAATGGAAAGCACCTGAGTTAAATATATGAGTGTCACAGCAAAGGGTCTAAATACTTAGGACCATGTGATATTTCAGTTTTTCTTTTTTAATAAATCTGCAACAATTTCAAAAATTCTTTTTTTTGTCTGTCAATATGGGGTGCTGTGTGTACATTAATGAGGAAAAAAATTAATTTAAATGATTTTAGCAAATGGCTGCAATATAACAAAGAGTGAAAAATTGAAGGGGGTCTGAATACTTTCCGTACCCACTGTATATGTATATTATATGTGTATTATATATATATATATTATGTTGTGATGGATGGCCGGCTACATATTCCGGCCCTCACCCCCAGGAGGAGCTCTCCCGACAGCATGATCGTGCCCCGAGTTCCAGCAGGGCCTCATGGACTATGTAGTGTTTATACACAGCCCTGCTGGATACCTTGGGGGCCACCAGTCGTCGCTGTAGGGGGGCTTGTAGGCTCTTATGTGCCCTATAACCTGGGAGTATGTCACGGTCACGTGACAGGAAGGAACGATGTGCTCTTGGGTTGAAGAAAAGGACTGTTTAACCTGACCCGGAAGGAATAAGGAACTGTGGACTGATTGGACAGGAACACCTCCGGGTCAGGGTGTATAAAAGGATTGTGGGAAAGCCCAGACACTGAGCTGAGCTGGGAGGTAGGAGGGCGAAGTGTCTGGGCGAGGAGGAAAGAGTATTATTTGTAAGAGAATTGTGATTTATGAGTGTGGAGTGGAGGGTGCTTTGTGCACGGTATAGTAGAAAAATAAATAGTGATTATACTTTCACCTGGTTTTCAGAGTGGTACCTGAGGGTTCAAGAGGTGGACCACACCTCTATCTGCTACAATATATATATATATATATATATATATATATATGATATATATGTATATATGTGTATATATATGATATATATGATATATATATATATATATGATATATATATGATATATATATATATGATATATATATATATATATATATATGATATATATAGATATATATATATATATATATGATATATATAGATATATATATATATATATATATATATATATATATATATGATATATATATATATATATATATATATATATATATATATATATATATATATATATACACATACACACAGTGGGGCAAAAGAGTATTTAGTCAGCCACCAATTGTACAAGTTCTCCCACTTAAAAAGATGAGAGAGGCCTGTAATTTTCATCATAGGTATACCTCAACTATGAGAGAGAAAATGAGAAAAAAAAATCCAGAAAATCACATTTTCTGATTTTTAAAGAATTTATTTGCAAATTATGGTGGAAAATAAGTATTTGGTCACCTACAAACAAGCAAGATTTCTGGCTCTCACAGACCTGTAACTTCTTCTGTAAGAGGCTCCTCTGTCCTCCACTCGTTACCTGTATTAATGGCACCTGTTTGAACTCGTTATCAATATAAAAGACACCTGTCCACAACCTCAAACAGTCACACTCCAAACTCCTCTATGGCCAAGACCAAAGAGCTGTCAAAGGACACCAGAAACAAAATTGTAGACCTGCACCAGGCTGGGAAGACTGAATCTGCAATAGGTAAGCAGCTTGGTGTGAAGAAATCAACTGTGGGAGCAATTATTAGAAAATGGAAGACATACAAGACCACTGATAATCTCCCTCGATCTGGGGCTCCACGCAAGATCTCACCCCATGGGGTCAAAATGTTCATAAGAACGGTGAGCAAAAATCCCAGAACCACACGGGGGGACCTAGTGAATGACCTGCAGAGAGCTGGGACCAAAGTAACAAAGGCTACCATCAGTAACACACTACGCCACCAGGAACTCAAATCCTGCAGTGCCAGACGTGTCCCCCTGCTTAAGCCAGTACATGTTCAGGCCCGTCTGAAGTTTGCTAGAGAGCATTTGGATGATCCAGAAGAGGATTGGGAGAATGTCATATGGTCAGATGAAACCAAAATAGAACTTTTTGGTAAAAACTCTACTCCTCGTGTTTGGAGGAGAAAGAATGCTGAGTTGCATCCAAAGAACACCATACCTACTGTAAAGCATGGGGGTGGAAACATCATACTTTGGGGCTGTTTTTCTGCAAAGGGACGAGGACGACTGATCTGTGTAAAGGAAAGAATGAATGGGGCCATGTATCGTCAGATTTTGAGTGAAAACCTCCTTCCATCAGCAAGGGCATTGAAGATGAAACGTGGCTGGGTCTTTCAGCATGACAATGATCCCAAACACACCGCCCGGGTAACGAAGGAGTAGCTTCGTAAGAAGCATTTCAAGGTCCTGGGGCCTCATGTATAAATGGTGCGTACGCACAGAAATGTTGCGTATGAACGTTTCCACGCTCAAATCGCGATGTATAAAACCTAAACTTGGCGTAAAGCCACACACATTTCCACGGTACCTCATACCATGGCGTACGCAATTTCTCCGCTCAGTTTTGCAGACTGGCAGCACCCAGCGTCAAAGCAGTGCTACTGTTCCTGTGTGATCACCCTTTCTTTCTTTGACCCACATTTCTGATGTGGCTTTTTCTGACACGGCTTTATAAATACACTGAAATTAACTGCATATTGTTTATTAGTGTAATGCATCGGATTGTAATTAACCTGTAGCAATATAATGGTCCAGGGAATAGCCATAGTATTCCAAATACCATAACTACTTTAGCTTTGTTATGCTCACTGCATCTTCTTCTTCTTTCAGCTGCTCCCGTTAAGGGTTGCCACAGCGGATCATCTTTTTCCATATTACTCTCACTGCACCACTCAGAGTATTTATATCACTGTATCTGAGTGGGGAATCACAGCAGCAGATGATCGGAAAGAGAATTATCGGTATACAGTTTCAAGCACACACTACCTCAGCCACGGCAAAACGCGTCAAAGCCTGTACGGACCTCGCTTTTCAGAAACAGTTTCATCCCAAGAACTATAAAAGCACTCAGTCCATCAAGTGCTCCTTGTAGAATTGTTTATAAGTACAATTACCCCACTGTAAATTTGCACTACAGTTATAATATTGCACAACCTGCACCACTTTATAAAGCGCGTATGATGACAATATCATTTTTAAGATGAAATGCAGCAAAATATGTTGCTTATAGTATACAGATAAAACTAACTTCATTTAAATAATCTGTATTGTTAATAATTAAACATGTGAGGACACGGTGCCGCAGCGCTAACTAGTTCAAGGATAGCTCCTGCATTGCGTTGTATTCTTGCTGGTGCCGACGCAACACTGGAAGGATAGACGGATAGAATAATTAAACATGTACTACGAAGATATTTCAATGTTCCTTAAAAGTTTTGAAGAATCGGCGTTCTAAGCTTACAGATGGCTTAATGTCTATTACAGAGCTGATTGTGTGGCATTTGGGTATTTGGAGAAAGAAAAGTAAGGACAAGAATTGAAGGTTAGTACGTTTAAAAGAGACAGTACTTCTGTAATAAATTATTTCATCGAAGGTCGCACATGGCGCAGCAAGCCTCTTGCGTGAGATATGAACAATCACTGCGCCACCGTGTTCCCATGTTTAATAACATGCTTTCATTCCTATCATTATGAAAAAGATATCACATATACATCTCAGTATTTTAATTATTCAGAGAGCTGTAATATCACGAATGTAACGGATTCTGTGTCCTGTCGGAGAAAGAGAAAGAACGGAAGCACGTAGTGATTCACACACATAGAGCACATACTATAGAAGATCAAACACAGAACAAAGCATTTAACGTGCTACTTGAGAAACTAGTAAAATAAACGATTTTAAGATGAAGTTTATGATGTTCTACTTTAATGACAAAATAAAGTACGTGATTAAAGTGGATATTTCGAGATTAAAGTTGACATTTCGTGCTTTTTTCCCCCCCGTACCCTAATAATCTTTCATATGACACTCAGACGGTCCACTACGAGTCGCCTTTTCACACTGACTTTGGTATGTGACAACTTCTTTTTTATTTCGGGTACTGTGCGACTTTGTGAACTTGAGCTTTCAAGTTTCTCCGACACTATGTCACTCAATCAACTTTCTTTTGTTGATTATACCACTGTTTAAACCAACAAATAGTACGTTTTTCTTTTGCCTCCACTTGGTATTCCCTGAAATTCTTATATTTTCCCCCCATGCTTTTCCCATTGTCTTTTTCACAGAAGGCTATTTATATCGATTTGTATATTCAAATAGGCATAATTCTGGGAGGAGTTGGGGCGGGACAGAAGGTGCGTGCACGTGCATTACTTTTCACGCTGATCTGGATTTATGTAGTGGAAGAACGTGAAAGTTTGCATACGCACAGATTCCTGCATCTGGATTTTTCTGTGCGTACACACATTCCCGCTTTTGTGCTTACGCCATGTTATAGTGTGAGTTCTACGCACGGCGTTATACATAAGGCCCCTGGAGTGGCCTAGCCAGTCTCCAGATCTCAACCCCATAGAAAACCTTTGGAGGGAGTTGAAAGTCCGTGTTGCCCAGCGACAGCCCCAAAACATCACTGCTCTAGAGGAGATCTGCATGGAGGAATGGGCCAAAATACCAGCAACAGTGTGTGAAAACCTTGTGAAGACTTACAGAAAACGTTTGACCTCTGTCATTTCCAACAAAGGGTATATAACAAAGTATTGAGATGAACTTTTTTATTGACCAAAAATTTTTTTTCCACCATAATTTGCAAATAAATTCTTCAAAAATCAGACAATGTGATTTTCTGGATTTTTTTTTCCTCATTTTGTCTCTCATAGTTGAGGTATACCTATGATGAAAATTACAGGCCTTTCTCATCTTTTTAAGTGGGAGAACTTGCACAATTGGTGGCTGACTAAATACTTTTTTGCCCCACTGTATATGTATGTATATATATGTATATGTGTATATATATATATATATATATATATATATATATATATATATATATATATATATATATATATATATATATATATATATATATATATATATATATACTACAATGCAATATATATAATTCTGACAAGGTTGCTGAAATGATAAACAATATGTGATTAATCTAGCCCTGCTGAAGCACGTAACAATAAATACATGATGCAGCTCTTAGGTTATAGATTACTGATTATTTACCGTTGCACTATGATAGCGATTGAGTACAATGAATTACTCCATGTATAGAAATATGTTAAGACTCACAGTGTCCCACATTTATAATAGACCAAGAGGGAAAGACAAAAAAATATTACAAGAATGAAAACAGAGAGAACTAACAAATTAAGTTGCAACTAATTTTTTCTTTCATGTGCATACCAATCAGGTTGTACTCTGAATTTGTTTACAATCACATACTAATGGCTGATTTGTTAACTCATTACAAAGCAATATTTAAATTAGTTCCCATAGGTATGACAGTACCCAAACCACTCACCTATTTCTCCATGCTTTGTGATAGGTCCGGAATGAATTTTCAAGATATCAAGACGGGCTTGTTCATTGGGCAGCTCAATGTCTACAAGGACAGTAAAAGTGACCTAACATGTTACTCATTTGGCAAAACACCCCAATGTAAAACTGAATCATTCTTCACTATTACTGTAGCTTTTCTTCAGATTTGTAAATATCTAAAGCACCTAAAACATTCATACATGAGTTCAATACTGAAAGTGAAATAAACAGGTAATAAACAGTGCACAATTAATGTCAAAGTTTAAGATCACACTTCTGAATAAGACAGTTGAGAAAAAGTATTAAAAAAATACATTATATGAAGTTAAAGATAGTTTGTATGATACTAATATTAATCTGCTAATATACCTTATTTAAAATAATTCTGTTGCAGTAATGTGCATATCAGCCTTGGACAACTTTCCAAGATTTTACTAAGTCAAATAAAAGCCAATAAAAAAGGAATGAAATATGCTGAAGAATTAAAAAAAATTAACATCTTACACATGTAAAATATTACTGTAATGCAGAGGTGACCACACTTTTTCGGCTTGCGAGCTACTTTTAAAATGACCAGGTCAAAATGATCTACCTACATTAAAAATGATATACAGTCATATGAAAAAGTTTGGGAACCCCTCTCAGCCTGCATAATAATTTACTTACCACTGTTATCTTTTTTGTTGAATGTCTTTCATTTCCTAGGAACATCTGAGTACTGGGGTGTTTTTCAAAGAAAAATTTTTAGTGAAGCAATATTTAGGTGTATGAAATTAAATCAAATGTGAAAAACTGGCTGTACAAAATGTGGGTCCCCTTGTAATGTTGCTGATTTGAATGCATGTAACTGCTCAATACTGATTACTTGCAACACCAAATTGGTTGGATTAGCTCGTTAAACCTTGAACTTTATAGATAGGTGTGTCCAATCATGACAAAAGGTATTTAAGGTGGTCAGTTGCAAGTTGTGTTTCCTTTTGACTCTCGTCTGAAGAGGGACAGCATGGGATCCTCAAATCAACTCTCAAAAGATCTAAAAACAAAGATTGTTCAGTCTCATGGTTTAGGGGAAGGCTACACAAAGCTATCTCAGAGGTTTAAACTGTCAGTTTCAACTGTAAGGAATGTAATAGTAAATAGAAGGCCACAGGCACAGTTGCTGCTGAACCCAGGTCTGGCAGGCCAAGAAAAATACAGGAGCGGCATACGCGCAAGATTGTGAGAATGGTTACAGACAACCCACTGATCATCTGCAAAGACCTGCAAGAACATCTTGCTGCAGATGGTGTATCTGTACATCGTTCTACAATTGAGCACAATTTGCACAAAGAACATCTGTATGGCAGGGTGATGAGAAAGAAGCCCTTTCGGCACTCATGCCACAAACAGAGTCGCTTGCTGTATGCAAATGCTCATTTAGACAAGCCAGATTCATTTTGGAACAAAGTGCTTTGGACTATTTATTTGGTCATAACAAAAAGTGCTTTGCATGGTGGAAGAAGAATACTGCATTCCAAGAAAAACACCTGCTACCTACTGTCAAATTTGATGGAGGTTCCATCATGCTGTGTGGCTAGTTCAATCACTGGAGCCCTTGTTAAAGTCGAGGGTTGGATGAATTCAAACTAATATCAACAAATTCTTCAGGATAATGTTCAAAGTATCAGTCACAAAGTTGAAGTTAAGCAGGGGTTGGATATTCCAACAAGACAATGACCCAAAATACAGTTGGAAATCTACAAAGGCATTCATGTAGAGGGAGACGTACAATGTTCTGGAATGGCCGTCACAGTCCCCTGACTTGAATATCATCGAAAATCTATGGGATGATTTGAAGCAGACTGTCCATGCTCAGCAGCCATCAAATTTAACTGAACTGGAGAGATATTGTATGGAAGAATGGTCAAAAATACCTCCATCCAGAATCCAGACACTCATCAAAGGCTATAGGAGGCGTCTAGAGGCTGTTATATTTGCAAAAGGAGGCTCAGCTAAGTGTTGATGTAATGTCTTTGTTGGGGTGCCCAAATTTATGCACCTGTCTAATTTTGTTATGATGCATATTGCATATTTTCTGTTAATCCAATAAACTTAATGTCACTGCTGAAATTCTACTCTTTCCATAAGGCATGTCAGATATTAAAAGGAAGTTGCTATTTTGAAAGCTCAGCCAATGATAAACAAAAATCCAAAGAATTAAGAGGGGTTCCTAAACTTTTTCATATGACTGTATGTATATATTATGTACACACACACACGAGTATACTTTATATATAAAATATATGTTGGCGTACCTTGCATAACTGAATAACCCTTATGGCACAATAACAATTCAATACATTTATGGTCACTACGGTATTTGGACTTAATAATCTTCATATGGGAAAAGGCTGACTTGCATAAATAAGTAGAGCCGAATAATGCAGTTCAAGGAGGTAGCACATTTCCTCATGTTTGGGTACTTTTCCTCTGTGAGTAAGTTCCAAAACTGTCCATGAGCCCCAGACTTCAGCTGAATGTCATCCTGTAGTGTCAAAATCTCATCCTCCACTGTAGAGGAGTTTTAGGTGAAACAGTGTTGCAATTTTTAATGCGAGTGAATCACCTTTAACATCTTCCCTAAATGGATAGCACATAAATGTAGTGATTGGCTGAAGTAAAGCAAAGTCTTGAAACCGTCTGTCAAAGTCTGACAGACAATTTTCAATCTGCTCTGTGTAGCGTATACTGTCAAGTTGCGCACACGCCTTCCACTGCGTCTCCAGTTCTGACGCGAGGTTTTGGATGTTCCCCAAATCATGGCGCTACAGCTTTGAGGACAGATGTTACATTTTTCGTTTGAAAGCATTAACTGAGCTAATCATATTGACCATGGTTTTGTCTTTTCCTTGCAGTTGTAAATTAAGCTCATTCAACATGTTGGTCAGATTGGTAAAAAAAATGCCAAGTCTAGCAGCCATTGATCGTCATTAAGTTGCTTGTATTCCGCATGTTTAATGACAAGGAGAAACTCCTTTATCTCCAGCCAGGGGTCTCGAAATCTCAGCAGGAATTTCCCCCTAGCCATCTGCCTCAACAAAGGCCTCTTTTATCATTTCTCCATCTTGGAAGAACTTCTTATGCTTAATGATCGAGTGACTCACCCGGAACAGTGCTTTGGTATCTGCCTTTGCTTTTGAATTCAGCCGAGTGAAATATGATGGCTGTCTGATTAACTGTGATTTTAGTTCTCTCACCTTTTTCTTTCTCAGATCGCGTTTTGGAAGGAAGTCAGTTTCGTAGTTTTTATGAACAATTCGAAAGTGCCTTTCCACATTTTCCTTACTTGGAATAGCAATGATAGATTGACAGATCAGACAAACGCACTTTGATTGTGACATTGTGAGAAAAAAAATTCAATTTCACATGTCCAGCCCCCCCACCAATTTTTTTTTTCATATCCCTTCTTTAGTCTATATAAATTGGAAGGCTAACTAGATCACTTAGATAGCCAGAGTTTTGCAGTAGCCTCGTGCGTTTGATTGTGCGTGCGGGATGACCCATGTGTTAGAAGAAAAGAGATCTCAGACTGGCCGCCCTGTATATCAATCAAGTGGCAAATGCCATAGGGAGGATATATGATAGACTAACATCTAAAAAAATTTTTTTGAATGCAACGCAATCTATTTGCACTACCTTTCCAATCTACCGGTCGATCGCGATCGACGTATTGGGCACCCCTGCTGTAATGGTTAACCTGCCTGACCTTACTTGACACCAGTATAAAGGTACTCATACAGTCTTGCCTAATACCAATACAAAATAACAGAAACAAATATATTATATTTTAAATTTGTCAGGTATTACAAAAAATGTGCATTACATCATATAATTTGTTTTCAATAAAGAAAACAGAAAAATATACAAGCCAAGTAACACATTAAAATTCCTTACAAGAAAATGAAATGATAACTTCGTATTTTTCAAGCTGATATTTTTTCTTCACAATCACAGTATATAACAATTTGCCACTTGAAATTGTGTCTTTTTTATTTTAAACATACCTTGTCTGTTCTTGCAGTTTACAGTGGGGCTGTAGGGTCCAAAGGTGAAAGAAACAACTTAACAAATACATGGGTAACTGATGTTCTAAACTATTTGAAATTGGAATAAAATTAAATTCTCACTTTAAGGATTTTTTATATATATATATATATATATATATATATATATATATACTTGTGCTTCTGGTAGATGTTCTAATATAATGCTACATTTCCAAATATGATTGCAAGCCATTTGGGTGCCTGGGAAAGTAAAGCAGCCTCAAAAGCATGATGCCCTCCTTCACTATGTTTCAAAGCTAGAACGAGATTGTGGATGGCATGGGTCTTTAGAAAGCCTTCTGTGACCATTTTCAGCTTAAACAGTCTTATTATGTTTCATCTGAGGTCCTTCAAAATCTGTTTTGGTCATTCATGACATGAGACACTTCATCAAATCTCTGCTGTGAAGTCCAAGACACTTAAACTGTTGCAATTGTTATCATGGCAGGAAATCATAAATCCAAACTTAAATGTTATTTAATTGATTCAAATGCCTGACCCCAATTATACTCTCTTACACATTCCTGTTAACATTAATTTTTAACAATATGTTCATGCCTACCTGATTTATACAGCATTATTTGAACATATCCTGTCACTGTTGAACACTTTGGTATTTCGGGGGGGACAGGGTTGGGGATGTAGGAGGTATAAATAAAATGACCTTTAGTATATTATATTTATACCTATTTCCAAAGGTTTTCAAAACAGTTTTTACATCCAAATAGCTAAAACTATAAAATGTAATCCTTACGAATCTTGCGATCAAGTCGGCCTGGACGTAAAAGTGCAGGATCCAAAGTATCAGGTCGATTAGTTGCCATGATCATTTTCACTCTGTGAAGGGTATCAAAACCATCCATCTGGTTCAGCAACTGAACAGTTATTTATGAGAAAAGAAAAAAAATTATTAAATTAAGAATAATGCCATACACGGTAAATATGCACAAAGAGTCTTCTTCCACAACCTTAATATAACTTTGGTGGCAAAGGAGGGAAAGAGACAGAATAGCAAATAACCTACCTCCATCAGAGTCCGCTGTATCTCTCTGTCAGCTGAAGTACCTTCAGAAAAGCGCCGACCACCTAAGATGAATTGAATTATTAGCAGACACAATTATAGGTAAATAAAAGAAACTATCAAATTTATTAGACATGATACTAGAGTATCCTTCATAAAACGTTGTCAAATTAAAGCACCTGAAGATATGGAGACAAGTAAATTATTATAACAGAAAAAAACAGGGTAAACAATTTAAAAATGTAAATTATTTTATATATTGTACATATAACTGGTGCTGAACAATATAGGTAAAATTTCATATTGCTAATGATTTCAGTACAATGTAAGTTTTAAAAATATCAAGCATAACTAACAAGCAATTATATCTTGATATAATAGCGAGATAAGTTCTGTTCAGTGTCTGCATTTTGCCTCTGCTCTGAATCTGAAACACCACCATGTTTGATATTAATTTTTTCAGAAAAAAAAAAACCTTCCTTTTCAGGTCTATTCATTCTTTTCAACTAATTATTGACTTACACTATGTATTCTTAACAGGCACTCTGTTCTGGTTCTAAATGTGATCAAGGTAAGTGTACATTAGATAGGTTTTGCATTGCTTCATATGTTGCAGCAAATATCTTAAGTCTCTGAATAACAGTTACTGTTAAAATAGCATACACTCTTTACATCAATTGTACCAATGGGACATTTTGCTTCAACACAGTTACCCCATGGTATCACTTTGTGGAATGTGATTTATTCTCACTGTTTGAAATCTACAGACTAAAACAATGGTAAATTCTACATCAGGTTTAGGGCAACCTGTATATGTCTGTTCTTCAAATATGCTCCTTTATCTAGCAGCAGTATAACAATATATTATTTTCCTGTACAATTCCAGACATCTCACTCCCAGATAAACAGACATCAGCTGTGTGTATTTTGTGTCGGACTTCAGCTGCCTTGGTGAGGGATGGGATATCAGGCTACCTGCCTGCGACCGACTGACACATTTGCAAAACAAAGACAATATTGGTACGCAGTGATGAGGACGTGTAAGTAAAATTAAGGTGGCCCGGCATTACGAATATTTTCACAAGCTTCTGGGATTCTAGTATTCAAAAACCTAACTGAAGCATCCCTATTCCAGTACAGTGGAGAATCAAAGCTAACACATAAAAAACAAATTCACAATATGTGTCATGATGATATTGCACTTATTCATATCCAGATTCTTATTTTGGACGTGGTTAATGCAAGTCCTAATACACATAATGACAAAATGAAATATATTTTAAATAGTTAGTCAAGCTACAATTTTATAATAAAACATTATCAATACTATATATTATATTAATGTTAAACTTTCTTACCAATTGCATCAATTTCATCCATAAAAATAATACATGGTTGGTGATCTCTTGCATAGTTAAACATTTCTCTGATCAGCCGTGCACTTTCTCCAATGTATTTATCAACAATGGAACTGGACACGACCTATTTGTAGAAATTACATATGCAAAAACCTAGATTTAATTATCTTTACATGTAAAATATTCCATAACAAATTTTAAAATAAAATGTTATGGGTAATTTTATAAACAATGACCTTTATGCTGACACAGCATTACATGTTACCTCGTCAACTAAAGGAGAACCATCTCCAAATGTAGTGCGCTAGATGCCACAATATTAAAAGTTCTAAACATACTGACAGCTTAGAGAATGATCTGAGTAAATTTTAGTGTTTTGACAATACACTAACTAGTAGAAAGAAAAAAAAAACAACTTGTAATTAAGGGTGAACAGTCACATTTTTCTACTTTTAATAGCAAAAAGTATTCTTCCTTCTGGGAGCTTTGAAAAAAAATCATGCCGTGAAGGTTGTATAAAATTTGGATTACCTCAAACCTGTCTTTTATGTTATTGTGATTTCTCAAGTGATCAGGCTGTGTCTTGAGACATGAAGTAGCTGCTTAATAAGAACAGGGGCATAACACTACCCTGATTGCAAACCTCTTTTGAACATTATGCAACAAAAAATGCACAAGGCATGTACTGTCCATTATCATTAAATCAGCTCTAGCAACACAGCACGCATGCACGCACACACACCCTAAAAAAGATGTCGAGAATGAACCTTATTATGTCATGTTTTTAGAAAAACGTTCATATTTCACAACATGAGTGAAAATAAGAATAGACCTTTACATAAATCCTCCAGCTACAGTTCAACTGTAAACACATTTTATAAATTTTGACACTGTTTTCAAGAATTGCTGGAAGCAATAAATTGGGTTGTCTAAGAACTAAAATAGTACTTTTACCTTTAAGAAATTGCAGTCTAATTGACTAGCCACAGCTCTGGCTAGCAGTGTTTTCCCCGTACCTTAAAAAAAAAAAAGTAATAATAATTGCATTCAGTATATTGAATTTTCTGCATCTTAAATTCAGCTAATAACAGAACTCCAGAACTTTGAACACTAACAAAACATACAGTATATCCTCTATTTGTTTTTCTTTAGATAGCTACTCATTTTAGGATGTTTAAAAAACGTATATGTTAACACTTTACGTTGGCTAGATTCACACTATTTTACTGAAATGCTATTTTAGTACAATCCAGCCATTACGGTTGTATCACTTCAGTTTAGACACACTGAAGGAAATGCATATAAAACAGATCTAATATTTTTCCATAAACATGCTAAACCTGGAAACACTCCCAAATTGACAAAATTATATTTTAGAAAGATACCACCTGAAGAGTCTAAGGCAAATGTGGCAAAGTAACAGAAAAATGCAATACCACCTTCAATAGGGATCACATTATTGACTGTAAAAAAGATTTGTGTGTTGTCTTTGATTACTTTTGTCATTGTCAATATTTCTCAATTTGCAAACAAGGAAGCATCTGAACTGCTACGCTTTCAAGAAGTATTTCTCCATTATTATAACTGAAGCCTTACCTACTGTAAAACATTACCAGGTATTTGAGGACTCATTTTATTCAGTAAACTTATTATTTTTAAATGTAACATTATTTGGAACTGCAACAGATTTTTAATTTTTTTTTTTTTTTTTTTGCAGTTTCTGATAACCATCATGAACTTCTCCACTCTGGTTTAAATGTTGAGGGTTACAATAGGAACACAGGGAGCTAGGCTGAACCAACTTTTCTGTCCCTAGCAACTTCCTCCATACCTGCCTGGGAAAATATCCAGACATTCACAGAACAGTCATAAAAACAGCCAATTTGCAAATATCAGACAAAAACATACTTCATATTATGCAAAAATAACATTATGATGTACCACAATTCTGGATGCCAAAGTTGTGCAAACATTTCTAAAAATTACAGAAACAAGGACACTGTAAATTAATTCTGAATATACAGGCCTGATGGCAGAAACAGGAAAATGAGATGATGCAGTTCAAACTAAGCCTTAGCCTTACAATAAATGTTTAGTTTGGAATTAAAACTAACTGCCCTCATTCTCCACAAAGTGGGTTATTCATCACTGTCTTAACGGACTTTAATATATATTAAATATATTGACACCAATATATTTCTGAGATGCTAGTTTTATACTTCTAATCACTAACACACCAGAAAAAATCTGCTGCAAATCAAATTAGTCCTCAGCCTTTTTCAACTCTGTTCCTTCTTTGTACTGCAAAGAAATACAAAAGTAAATGTACACACACATTACCTGGAGGACCATAGAGCAAACATCCTTTTGGAGGAATTATTCCTACACGTTGGAAAAGCTCTGGGTTTGTTAGAGGAAGCTCAATAACCTGCAATGAAGAATAGTTATTCAGATTTTTTTTTGTTTAAATGCTAAACAGAACCAAGATTCTTGACTTCTCTGAAATGCAAATCTGAATGATCAGAATGTTGCCCCAAATGGGATTATTTTAATATTGAAGTATAACAAAGTCTTATCTAATATAACATGTTCAAATCAGAGTTCCAGGTGTTACTCTTCAGTCTGTAGGTAAAATATGTGCTGTGGTCACTCTCAGATTACATGAACTAGATTGCCATCTCGAGACAAAACATCTAAATAAGAAGTAAATTTATTACTTGGATTATGTCATTGACAACAGGTGTATTAAGAGTTTTTAATCATTTTTTAATGATTATAGTTTTAAATGTGTCAACGTCTTTGGGTAAATACTTCAAAAGAAATCTAATACTGAGTTGATGATTAAATCACAAGCGTTTATGACTTTTTTTATGTAAGAAACATTTTATTGATTCACCTCTGTCAGATATCAATGTTACTTTCTATTTTTTTCATCCAATTAAAGTTCTTTGTTTATCTAGTACTTTCATAAGAAAACACCAGCAGTAAAAAGTATATATATGCATTAAGACAAATCAAGTTGCATGTGTATTAGGCTTATTTATAAAGTATGTGGACTGTAAAATAAAATTGAAAATAACAATTATTTACTAAATAAACAAAAATAATGGGCAAAACATGTCCAACAATGTAAAGGCACTTGCCAAGAGAAAATTTAATTGTACATAAATTTGATTTATGCAAAATAGAGAACCAGGAGTAGAGTGATATAACCTTTACTTTTACATTTACTATACTCTATTACAAAAAAGATTAACCTTAAAACATTTAAATATTTTTGAATCTAAGATTATAAAGATTTTTTTTTTTAACTCAATTGTCAATAAATCAAAAGTCACATGCATCTAATGTTCCATGTAATAGGTTATTGTTTTGCAAGTAATGGAGCACCTCTCTCAGTTCTCTAATCTGCTCTGACAATCCTCCAATCTCGGAGTATGAAACACTGCCAGGGTCTTCATGAGACATATTGTAGACTAGTGGATCTACTTCTCTAGGCAAATACCTAAAAGAAAGAAAATAGTGAAATAGTTATGTATAGTACACAAATCTTTTCTTATTTAACTTAAACCAAAAGGCACATTGTAAATGTTCATTAATGCATTTGTACATCTCCAATGTAGAAAATAACACAGACTTGGTGGAGAAAACCTCATTTTTCAAGGTTTTATTTATTGCATGATGCTGGAAATGTAAATACTGGATATGTCCATTTTCCCTGTCACGTCATTGGAAGCTTCTGTAACATTTTCTCTTTGGGGATAAATAAAGGATTTTCTATCTATTTAGTGGAGTTACTTGTCGATCCTATTTCAGTCATTAGCAGGTTTAAAGATAATGAACAAAAGAGATGCATTAAATAAAGTGCACATAAAGAGCTACACTCTATGACCAAAAAAATCAAATGGTTTTTATTTTACTAATTTAATTTTTTTTTAAATAGTAATTGGCATTTTGCACAGTTTTTATCAATGATACTAGATTTTACTTGAGCCCACCGAGTTATATTATATATAACTAAAATCATGTAAAACCCAGCTCTTTAAAGCACAAAGGCAGCAACAGAAAACAACACTTTCAGCATTAACATCAGATGAATACAACATTGACAAGCTAGGCAGATGCATACAAGAATAATCACTTGGTGAAATTAGTTTTAAATGAAAATTTACTTGTAAAAGAAACTTAATACACAGAAAATTTAAAACATCCATTTATACTTACTACTACACACATGTTTTGAATTATAAACAATTAACTTTCAGCTGCATATATGGCACAGTGTACAAATTTCATAGGTACTTTAAAGAGGAGAAAGAGATCTTTCATACACATAAAAAAACATTAAGAATATTAAATAGCATATGTACCTCATTATTGTCAAAGTTGTCATATCCAGGGCCACTCTGGTGCCAGGTTTCAGCTTTGACTTGTCAAGCTGTAAAATGAAAACACATCAATAGCAATCAACATTTAAACAAATGCAATGAAGGAAAATGTTGCTAATTCACACAGAAGGGCCAGATTTGGAAACCAGTGCCGTGTAGCTCTAAGGAAGTAAAAGTCTACATCACCCAATAAAAAAAAAAAATGTTCAGACCATCTTCCACAAGAACACTTCTAATTGGTACATGTTGTTTTCTTAAAATGTTTATTTCTACTTGGATTACACAAAACAGCTCTGATAAAAGTTATCTAAAGTGACATCTATTCTATAATCAACTCATACAAAATCTCTGAAGAATATAATGACCCACATGTGCAAAATGCAGACAATGTTAACAATACATAAACCAGTTTACCTGTCGACGACAGCCAACAACATAACGAGGACCATTTGTTGCTTTAACAATAACTAGAGAGAAAAAGGAAGGTAAAAAAGGGAATTATCTGACCAATAACAACAAAGTAAAACTTATAGCACAATATGTCACAGTAATCCAAGAAAAACAAATCTGAAATATGTTCTTACACTTTTCCTCTGTCAGTTGCTTCAAAACCTCTCCAACAATCTGAAAAAAAAAAAAAAAACATTATCACATGAAGAAACTTTACAAAACCATGTTTTTCCTAAACAAACTGAAGGGGGGGGGGTAAAATTAAGTTTTTCAAATGCTGTAGTTCACAAAGTTGTGTTCTGCACATGATTGTATAAACATTAATTTAAAGGTTTGATTTTTTTAAATTATGCTAGACAGATAAACATTTTTGTATGAAATAAAAACTGCATCTACTGTAAAATACCATGTGTAAAAAGCTGTTTTTGTTTGAAGTACATAAACCTGTTTTGTTAAATTCCAAAATTCTAAAAGACCACATAAGTCCTTCATATTGTGTTCTGAATTAACTTTGCTTTTCTTGTCTAAAATGGGTTTAAGCAGTTTCATTTACTGAAAATTCAAACAAGATCCATAGCATACCATATAAAGTTGTAAATATTATATAATATAGAAGTAATTGCACTGATCCAGTCTCTAAACTTATTTATTCTTTATGATGGCATATTGCAGGATTTATCAAGATTTGATACAAATAAAAATTTTACTGTACTGCTTACACATGACATGACAATACTACCACTACGGCACCATATGGCATCGTCACAATGGTTTCAAAGCGGGAACCAAATCATAACACCACTCAGCTGCACTGATTCTAATGACGCAATACCGCATGTCTTTGGGATGATGCAGAAATGGAAATTAAATGAGCAGGATGACAGAATGAACTAGCTGGCTGCATATACTGTACATGTGTGTAGGGAATATCTCAAAATACTTTCAATGCACATTGGTTACTGCAATACAAAATTGTAATGCAGTGAACAAATGACTTAAGTACAGATTGCAACTGCTTTTTATTCTGGTAATAAATACTTGAATGTTTTTCCTATATAAAAGAAAATACAAAACAAAACCATTAAGACATCCTTCTTTTAAAACAAGACAAATATACATAAACACTCTTGCTAATTTTATAAAGCATCTTTCTAGCACCATCTCAGGTACATGATGAAGTTTTAATATTACTGTAACAGGATCTCTGGCAGGTGATGTAACTTGTTCAGCAACCCACAGACTGAACCGAGACCTTGTACTACAAAACCACACCACTTGTTTTTTCTGTTAAAAAGAAGCATTTTTTTTAACTGAACATATTAAATAGTTCTTTGGGTTTCTCTTACCTGCCCAACACTTTGTAAAGCTTTCAGGTCATTTTCTGATTTTTCATACTGTTTTGTCAGCTCTTTCAACTGTTCTCTCACTAAAAGAAACAAATTAAGATACAAAAGTTGCACACAAATGGGTCTATTTGGAAAATGATTAGCAAGATCCTTAATGTTCAATTTAAAAATATCGATTTCTTTTCTACATAATGAAATTCCAAACTGAGTTATTAAATACAAACCATCACCTGGGTCTTGTGGCCATTTAATTTATAGATTAGAGATGAAAGAGTATATTATTGACTAAATCTAGACATTGATTAATTTAGAAATATTATTAAAAGACAGTACGTTAACAATGATAATAATTATTAAATGTGTGTGAAATTGTGCATTTTATCAATGTATTTAAGTGACATTTTCTTTGCTGTGTACAATAACCATCACTTTACTAATACTGCTGTTTAATACTATACTGATTATATCATCCTGCAGATGGGATCACAGCCTGTGGACAAACACTGACAGTCTAATAACAGCTTCTTCCCATTGGCAGTCATGCGTCTGAACGCAATATTACCCTACTGTCCCCGTGTCCGTCCCGTTATCATAGTCTCTTATTCAATTACTCATCTGTTCTGCATTCCTTGTCCATTGTACATATCATATCGTCACTGATTGTTCTTTGTCTTTATGATGGAAAACGTAATTTTCCACCATTGTATAAAGTACCATGGTATGTGTGTTGATGGTATGACAATAAAGCCCACTTGACTATACTAGTATACTATACCATTCAATATTTTACAAATGTTATATTACTCACGAATAAGTAAGCAAATTTTGAGAACACCATTACATTTGATCCTTTAAAATCAAGTATGAAAAGACGACCTGCATGGCAGCATCCTGCACTCCACAAGTTGTTGACGGAGATATAAATGCCCTGTTACAACATTATGGGGATGCAATGACTGACAACAACTCAAGAAATATGTCAGCGAAAGTTCAAAGTGAATCCAATAACCTGGTAACTTTACATTATGAAAGTCGTCGTTTTTTGATATCTCGGTGTTTTCGAGCAAAAATGAATAGAAGAACGACAATTAAATGCAAAGAATAATACAGTCTGGTCGATATTTTGCTAAACGTATTAGATGTACTTCACTTTTGGTACATTTTTTCTCCATTTTGGCTGACCAGTAAGAAAACTGTTTAAAGTTGCATCTTGCTCAGGTCCAAATTAAACGGCTCGGCCTACTGTTCTCGCAGTTACAGTGCTAAACGCGTTAGCCTTACAGACACACTACGGGTGTTACACTGCATCTTATTTGTTTATTCTGGTTCAGTTTTCCACCAGGACAATTCGACATGCGAACGAGCGACAATAAAAAACACAAGACTAGGCAGACTTCATAGACACCGGCTGAATGACAAAGCGACTTGATCTTGACAGCGATTTACGTAAGTAACAGTCAGCATCAATTAGTTGTGATTCATCAGCCGAGTTTCAGAAAGCTTTTGAAACCAAGCGATCGGAAAACATACACTCTTTGAGCCTCCCGTCAATCTCCTTATGCTCCAGCAACTTTTTCCTGTAGTCCTGTAAAGCTTTTTCTCGGGGGTCAGCCATGATGCACAACTCAGCTCACGCGCGCCCTACGAATTCTGGGATAGAACTCATCGCTACGTCAGTGTTGACGACAATGCCATAGAGTTTTCCGAGGTGGCAAGAAAAGCCGCGATATTCACAGTGAGGAACTCGCCATATTTCTCAAGTTTTTGTCCAAAACAGTGGTTCCCAAACTCGGTCCTGGGATCGCCTGTGGCTGCAAGTTTTTGTTCTAATCAGATTCACAATAAGAGATAAATATTAATCTTACTTAGATAGCTGGTCTTTTTTATTCTTCTCTTCTTCTGCATTCAGAAAAGCACAGCAGTATGATTTTACATTATAAGACATTTAGAAATATTTTTATTTTTTGCTACAGCTTTAAATGCTTAAATATTTTTTTATGTTTTCCTGTTATTTTTCCCTTATTCTGTGTAGTGTGTTACCTTCATTGTATCCTAATAGTGTCAATTAAAAACAAAGCAGACACCCCGACAAACAACATTAAATGATAAAAGGTGCAACTACATAGTGTCATAACCACTATTTAGTTAAAAGACAAAATGAAAATCACGATGAACATAAATAAAAAGTAAAAAAAAAAAAAAACACTATCCACATATAACAGCTTAATTTTTATTAAAATGTATTAACACACTGCGGTGGGTTGGCACCCTGCCCGGGATTGGTTCCTGCCTTGTGCCCTGTGTTGGCTGGGATTGGCTCCAGCAGACCCCCGTGACCCTGTGTTCGGATTCAGCGGGTTGGAAAATGGATGGATGGCTGTATTAACACACTTACTTTTGTAATTTCTTCATTGATCCCAAAACACGGAAACTGGGAGCTAACAGCTCACTTAATTAGGCCAGAAGTCCAATGAAAAGCAGAAGTTGGTTGGGGCAAAAACCTGCAGCTCCAGAGGGCCCCCAGGACCTGGTTTGGGAACTACTGTTCTAAAACAACTTGGAACAGAGAATGGATAATTCCATATTGGAATCACATAAAGCAAATAATAAAGTAGCATGTTTAAACTGAGAAAAGTCAAACACACGTGTTAATATAATGTATGTTTTTCACAAATTGTGAAAATGGATTAACAATATACATACAGTATCAACACTGTGTTGATTTGGCTTTCAGAGGAAATATGAGGCATTTAATGTTTTTCTGTATGCCACTGCCAATTTACAATCACTACATCTAATATTACAGGTTCCATCCTACCCCTTCTTCTTCTTTCGGCTACTCCCGTTAGGGGTTGCCACAGTGGATCATCTTCTTCCATATCTTTCTGTCCTCTGCATCTTGTTCTGTTACACCCATCACCTGCATGTCCTCTCTCACCACAACCTTTTCTTAGGCCTTCCTCTTTTTCTCTTGCCTGGCAGCTCTATCCTTAGCATCCTTCTCCCAATATACCCAGAATCTCTCCTCTGCACATGTCCAAACCAACACAATTTTGCCTCTCTGACTTTGTCTCCCAACCGTCCAACTTGAGCTGACCCTCTAATGTACTCATTTCTAATCATATCCATCCTCGTCACACCCAGTGCAAATCTTAGCATCTTTAACTCTGCCACCTCCACCTCTGTCTCCTGCTTTCTGGTCAGTGCCACCGTCTCCAACCCATATAACATACTGTAGCTGGTCTCACTACCATCCCGTAGAATTCCCTTTCACTCTTGCTGATACCCGTCTGTCACAAATTACTCCCAACACTCTTCTTCACCCACTCCACCCTGCCTGCACTCTCTTGATCACCTCTCTTCCACAATCCCCATTACTCTGTACTGTTGATCCCGAGTATTTAAACTCATCCACCTTCGCCAACTCTACTCCCTGCACCCTCACCATTCCACTGACCTCCCCGTCATTTACACACATGTATTCTGTCTTGTTCCTACTGACCTTCATTCCTCTCCTCTCTAGAGCATATCTCCACCTCTCCAGGGTCTCCTCAACCTGATCCCTACTATCGCTACAGATCACAATGTCATCAGCAAACATCATAGTCCACAGGGACTCCTGTCTAATCTCGTCTGTCAACCTGTCCATCGCCATTGCAAATAAGAAAGGGCTCAGAGCCGATCCCTGATGTAATCCCACCTCCAACTTGAATGCATCCGTCACTCCTACCGCAGACCTCACCACTGTCACACTTCCCTCGTACATATCCTGTACAACTCTTACGTACTTCTCTGCCACTCCCGACTTCCTCATACAATACCACAGCTCCTCTCGAGGCACCCTGTGATATGCTTTCTACAGGTCCACAAAGACGCAATGCAACTCCTTCTGGCCTTCTCTAAACTTCTCCATCAACAGCCTCAGAGCAAACATTGCATCTGTGGTGCTCTTTCTTAGCATGAAACCATACTGCTGCTCACTAATCATCACCTCACTTCTTAACCTAGCTTCCACTACTCTTTCCCATAACTTCATGCTGTGGCTCATCAATTTTATACCCCTGTAGTTACTGCAGTCCTGCACATCCCCCTTATTCTTAAATATCAGCACCAGTACACTTCTTCTCCACTCCTCAAGCATCCTCTCACTTTCTAAGATTCAATTAAACAATCTGGTTAAAAACTCCACTGCCATCTCTCCTAAACACCTCCATGCTTCCATAGGTATGTCATCTGGACCAACAGCCTTTCCATTTTTCATCCTCTTCATAGCTGTCCTTACTTCCTCCTTGCTAATCCGTTGCACTTCCTGATTCACTATCTCCATATCATCCAACCTCTTTTCTGTCTTGTTCTCTTCATTCATCAGCCTCTCAAAGTACTCTTTCCATCTGCTCAACACACTCTACTCGCTTGTGAGTATGTTTCCATCTTTATCCTTTAGCATCCTAACCTGCTGCACATCTTTCCCAGCTCGGTCCCTCTGTCTAGCCAATCGGTACAGGTCCTTTTCTCCCTCTTTAGTGTCCAACCTCTCATACAACTCATCATACGCCTTTTCTTTAGCCTTTGCCACCTCTTTCTTCACCTTGCATCTTATCTCCTTGTACTCTTGTCTACTTTCTGCATCTCTCTGACTATCCCACTTCTTCTTTGCCATCCTCTTCCTTTGTATGCTCCCTGTATTTCCTCATTCCACCACCAGGTTTCCTTTTCCTCCTTCCTCTGTCCAGATGTCACATCAAGCACCCTTCTTGTTGTCACTCTTACTATATCTGCTGTAGTTTCCCAGGTGTCTGGTAACTCTTTACTGCCAGCCAGTGCCTGTCTCACCTCCTCCCTAAACTCAACCTTGCAGTCTTCCTTTTTCAACTTCCACCATTTGATCCTTCGCTCTGCCCTCACTCTCTTCCTCTTCTTGATATCCAACATCATCCTACAGACCACCATCCTATGCTGCTTAACTACACTTTCCCCTGCCACCACTTTGCAGGCTTCAATCTCCTTCAGATCATCTCTTCTGCATAGGATGTAATCTACCTGTGTGCATCTTCCTCCACTCTTGTACGTAACCCTATGTTCCTCCCTCTTTTTAAAATACGTATTCACCACAGCCATGTCCATCCTTTTGGCAAAATCCACTGTCCTCTGACCTTCTTCATTCCTCTCCTTGACACCATACCTACCCATCACCTCCTCGTCTCCACTGTTCCCTTCACTAACATGCCCATTGAAATCCGCTCCAATCACCACTTTCTGTCCCTTGGGTACACTATTCATCACTTCATCCAACTCACTCCAAAAATCTTCTTTCTCACCCATTGCACACCCAACTTGCAGTGTATATGCACTAACAACATTCATCATCACACCTCCAATTTACAGCTTCATAATCATTACTCTGCCTGACACTCTTTTCACCTCCAAAACACTCTTGACATACTGTTTCCTTCAGAATAACTCCTACCCCATTTCTTCTCCCATCCACATCATGATAGAACAATTTGAATCCACCTCCAATCCACCTGGCCTTACTCCCCTTCCATTTAGTCTCTTGCATGCACAATATATCAACCTTCCTTCTCTCCATCATATCTGCTAACTCTCTCTCCTTACCAGTCATACTGTCAGCATTCAAAGTTCCTACTCTCAGTTCCACTCTCTTTACTTTCCTCCTCTTCTCCTGCCTCCGGACACGTCTCCCCCTTCTTCTTCGGCCAACAGTAGCCCAATTTCCGCCAGCACCCTGTTGACTAACAGTACTGGTGGCGGTCGTTGTTAACCCAGGGCTCAACCGATCCAGTATAGAAATTTGTATTGTTGTCCGCATATTGATTTGGCAAAATTTTTACACCGAATGCCCTTCCTGACGTAACCTTCCCCATTTATCCGGGCTTGGGACCGGCACAAAGAAACACACTGGTTTGTGTATCCCCTGTGGCTGGGTTCCCATCCTACCCCTTCTAATCCCAATTATTCCTCAATTAAACTATGTTAGCCTTGGTGGTCTGCTCTTACCTTCCCAGACCTCCATTAAAACTACTTGGTGGGCTAGTCCTCACTGGAGTCCTCCCTCCAAGTGGACATTCCTAGTCAATGATTAATTCTGCGTCTCGACTGCTGAATTTCATTAAGTCTTGTTTTCAGACTGGAGGCATCTCTTTTTCTTTCTCAAAGTGAACTTTACATTATCGTCTTAACCATATACAAAAATACAGAGAGATGAAATGACAAAAACTCCAGGCTCACAGTGTATGCATAGCACAAAACATTGTGTGCAAATAGACAAAACCATGCAACATACAATTTAAATAGGCAATAAACTGATACAATCAACCGTCATAATTACATAGAGGCCCATTTAAATGCAAGTTCCAGAGATCATTGCAGTGGCTCATCTTTTGACATGGTAGACAAAGTGATTTTTGCATAAACTGGAGCAAGCCATTGTGATTTACTATAATATGATGGAAGATCATAGAGGGCTGCATTGTGTTGAGGAGTCTGATAGCCTGGAGGATAAAACTATCACATAAGCTGATAGGTGTGAGTCTGATGTTGTAGTAGCTTAATCTGGATAGCAAAAGAATGAAGAACCCATGAGAGGGGTGAGAAGGGTCCTACATAATGTAGCAGGCTTTGTGGACACATCAAACGAAGAATATGTCTTTCAGAGAAGGGAGAGGCACACTAATACGATTTTCCACTGACCACACTCTTTTTTACAGTCTTTTGTGGTTGGACATGCTGCAGTTAACATACCGAACCATAATCAGAACACTCTTGATGGTGCCTCTGAAAAATGTTGGGAATGGGAGGCAGAAGTCTCGCTCACTTCAGTCACCTCAAAATTAGGGAAGTGGTATTGTTAGTGCATGTGAAGTCCTCAGTTATATGCACACTGAGGATCTTGGCACTTTTTCTCCACAGCCACTGGTGGACACTCTGATGTAGTAAGATTATTTTTTCCTGAAGTCAAGAATGAACTCTTTCATCTTATCAATGTTGAGGGATAGAGTATTGTCTCTGCATCAAATGGCCAACTGTTCCACATATTCTTTACAAGTAAGCCCGTGATTCGCTAGCGAATCGGAAATCCAAGAATGGCAATCAGTTTCTGTTCCATCCGATATCTGGATGGATGACATATCATGGAGGGTGGGTGCATCTGGGGAAATGTCATTTAATTCAATACGCATATCTGTACTAAAGCGGTTTCATTTTGTGGAGACGTGATTCTGTTGCCTTTGCTGACACCGACTGGTGGGATCTATATTACTGGCACAGTGGATTAGAGCAAGTGTAGTGAACAGGTTGTGTTGTTTGGGCGCCACCTACTGACTCTGGGAAGCTGCTGCGTTTGACTCTGGGGCGTGCGCCACGGCGCAATATGTGCCTCGGTGGGAAGCCGCTGCGTGATGAAATATCATGGAGGGTATATGCGGTGGTGTGGGCGGTTGCGTCCGGTCGGCTGTACAATCTGGCGTGCACGCTTTACCTCAGGTGTAGTTCACAGGTCGTAGGCATGGTAAAGTTTCCATTTAATTCGCTAACCCTATTTGAACTAAAGCGGTTTCTTTGTGTGGGCGCCTTCGTTCATTGTTTGTATCCATGACTGTACAGGTTGTGTTGTTTGGGCGCTCACAGGTTGTGTTGTCTGGGCGGCACCTACTGACTCTGGGAAGCCGCCGCGTTTTGGGAAGCCGCTGTGTTTGACTCTGGGGCGGGCGCCACGGCGCAGCACGTTGTGTTATTTGGGCGCTACCTACTGACTCTGGGAAGCCGCCGCGTTTTGGGAAGCCGCTGCGTTTGACTCTGGGGCGGGCGCCAAGGCCGCAGTGCGCATGCGCCTCGGTGCGTCCGCCGTGCATAAATTAACTATGGTTTAGTAAGACAGATATGGCGACTTGTCATTCTTGCTTATCAAACCTAGCACTAGTTGTGTCATCAGCAAACTTGATGATGTAATAAGAAGTATGTGTTGCTGTGCAATAATCAAGAGCAGAAGAGTGAGCATGCTTCAGTACTCAGCATGATGGAGTTGGAACAGTTGTGGAAAATACAAACTGACTTGACTTGAGTATTCTCTGTCAGGAACTCCAAGATCCAAGTATGGAACACACTCGTTTTCACAATCAGCTTTTGGGGAACGGTTGTTTTAAATGCTAAACTTATGTCTATAAACATAGCTCTTAAATATGTATCTCTTTTATACAATTGTGTTAGTGAGAGGCGGGGAACAAAAGGTTTTGTGTTTTCAGTGGACCTGTTTTTCCAATACACAAAATTGCAAAGGATGCGGATAGTTAGGACGACTGGACTCTATATGTGCAAATGACTAGCTTTTCAAAGCACTTTATGGTAACAGAAGTAAGTTGAGCGAGGCAGTAGTCATTCAGGCACCTCCATGATGGGTTTCTTAGGTACTGGGATGATAGTGGTGGATTTGAAGCACACTGGGATGGTTGATGGACTTAAAGATGTATCAGAAATGTCTGTGAGGACATCAAGTCAGTTCATCTATCCATTACCTTAGCATATGACAGGGTATGTTGTCTGGTCCTTTGGTCTTGCCTTGGTTGACTCTGGATAGAGTTCTAATCACATCAGCTGTGGTCAGACAAAGTACTTGCTCATTTGGAGACATATGCGATTTTCTCACAGGCTCCCTGTTCTGTACCTCAAATACAGCAAAGAACTTATTTAGTTTGTCTGGAAGGGAGGTGTCATCATGCTGTCTGTGTGGAGTGGGCAAATAATAATAGTAATAATAATAATAATAATAATAATTCATTACAATCCATAATAGTTGTGGCCTCCCAACTCACCACTTACTTAACATGTAATAAGGTGATGGACCTTTTCAGTAGCTGCTCTTCTCCAACTAACTAATGATTTGCTTATGGCAGCAGGCCTTTGACAAAATAGCATATTAAATCTGTTAGACGTGATGCAGCATTTGATACTGTCAAGCATGATATTCTACTGTCTAGAATGGAGAACATTCTGGGTATCTCCGGCATTGTGGTTTAAGTTCTATCCGAATAACAGGCAAGAGTTTGTTTGTCTTGGCAACAGCATGTCCAGCTCAGCACTGGTCACACAAGGAGTTCCTCAGGGCTCTGTTCTCTGCCCTCTACTCTTCTGAATCTACATGCTTCTGCTTAGCCATATTATTTGTAGGTTTAGGCTGGGCTATCAGTTATATCCAAATGATACATCTAGCTCAGTGTTAGAAGTGAAAGTTCATTAGAGTTTTCTCAGCTCACAAGTTGCTTCTGTGAAATTAAAACCTGGATGGAATAAAACTTCACAATTAAACTGTAACAAATTTAATGTCATGCTAACTGGTACTAAAGCTTGGCTTAGGAACATGATCTCCTTGTCATTCACCCTTGATGATGATCTCATCAGACCTTCTTCTTCTGCTAGGAATCTTGGTGTCATTTTTGATTCCTCCATTTCTTGTTCTACCCACATAAACCACATTAAAAAACTTTCTTACTTTCACCACTGTAACAGCCCATGGTCACTCATTATTCTACTTTTTTGATACAGAGAAACTTGTTCATGCTTTAGTTACATCCTGCATTGACCACTGTACCTCCTTACTGGCAGGTGGCCCTTCTAATCTTTTATCTCAGCTCCAGTTGGTTCAAAACTTAGAGTCCCTACACAGATGTGCAGTAGTGAGAACACAATGCCCACCTCCACCCTCACTGGCTCCCTGTATCCTTCAGGACAGAGTAAAAAATTTCTAACTTATAAAGCTTTAAATGGTCTGGCACTGGACTACATCAGTACCCTGCTCCATCACTGTGCTCCTGTCCTCCCATTACAGTTCATCGAATATGGCAATCTTGTTGTGACCCAAACTAACCTGCGCTCTGTGGGTGACAGACCCTTCAGCTCCACTGCACCCAGACTTTGGAACAACCTCCCTGCATGAATGAGATCAGCCCACTCCATTCTTTCAAAAAAAACTTAAAACTCATTAGACCAGGAAGGCATTTAACTTACCCTGACTTTCTGACCCTTCTTTCAGTTTACCCTGTCTGTCCAGGTGCTCAAGATGATTTGCATTTGTATCACAAATTATGTTATTTGTTCAGGATTTTTTTGTAGCAGTTGTATTTTATTCTAGTTTATGTATTGCCTCTTATTCTATTTGAATGTTTTGTATATCCTGTATTTATCTTTATTTAGTGTTTTATGGAGATATTATTTGTATCCAATACCGTATATTCCCTGTTGTTCATTATGAATTCATGTGAAGTCTTTTGAACACAAGAAAGGTGCTATATCAATTAAATGTACCATTATTATTGGCGATCCTAAATTTGGCCCGTAAGTATAAATAACTCCTGCGAACGACGGACCCATGCAGCCTGAAGTAAGACTTAACCAGGTTGGGTAAACGGGGTGAGTCGTTGAACAGATGTCACGCACGTAAGCAGCTCCGGGCCGCATACGCCAGCGCTAAACACGGGACTTCGTTATCGTGTATTTTGAACTACTAATTACGGGGCGTGGACATCATTTCACGGGAGTTGCAGCTCAGTGAAACTGTTTTGGCGTCTTTCTTCGGTAGTAATAATAATCAATGAACTAACTATACTGTAGTAACGTTGCCATTGGCGACTACAACACTCAAACACAATTTTGCAGGTAACTGCAGATTCACTTCGAGGAATCTCCCAATGTCAAGTCGGGTAGCCACACGTGTAATACAAACACGAGCAGCGCCACACACCCACCTCGGAAAGGCGCGATCGGCCCGCAAAGCCCGACTGCAATTAAAGCGCCAGGCCGAGAAGCACAGGCACGTAATTCACGTCTTCAGCTGTTGTAATAGGAAGTGGCTGCGTTACTCATAATTCCAACGCACTCTGGCCCCATATAAACGTGTCGTGCGACGAATCTTTTAGCTTTATTATTTTGTTTCCTGTCCGTATCACTTTTTTCCTCTTTCCTCAAGACCCGAGAACAGGCAGCTCCAAGGCGTGGACAGGCTCGTGTGGATGTTATTAGACTAGTCAGTTTGAATATAACGATGTGTCCAGAACCAGCGCGGATATCCATTTTCGCCTTTCTACTGGCCGTCGTGCTCGCTGCAGCTACCTCTTCTGATCCGAGCGGCTCGGCCGCCCAGCGCTGCTTCTGTCAGGTAAGGCGCGAGCGAATAATACGACGGCGATTTGCGTGAGGTAAGGCATTAGCACGGCTCCTGGTACAGGCAACTAAACATTACGCGTTTTAAGTGCGTGTAGGACAGTCGTGACGACGCGCTTAAAATTAAAAATCTCTATAAGAAACACTAAGGCGACAGATGGTTGGGTACACCGTCAGTCCATTTAAATCCTTAGTCCGATCAAGAGACATTCAGCTACCTACGAGCACTCCGCGTCTGCAAGTGCCACTTTGCAGCGGTACCTGTTTGGAGAAGAGGCGGATTCAGGATGCAGTTCTGTTAACGCCCGAGATCGCCTCTGCGTCAGGGTTTAATGTTCTCTACATCTGTAAGCGATCAGCGATGAATTGCTGGCAATGGTGAGGTCCATTGTTGCCGGAATAGGATGTCCAGAACCTGAATGGGCGAGGCAAAGGGAGTTCAAAATGTACTTGATAGATTTACATGACTAGTTTAAATACTGTAAGGATGCTCTAGGCCTGATCTCTTTGTCAATTTATAAATTTGCAAAAAGTGTGTTGTGTTAAATCAACATCAATTTAGTGATATATATAATATAGAGGGAGATATATAGATATACTTTTTTTTTTTATTTGCCACAGGGCTTAGAAGAGCTGGAACTTAAACCAGCAGCAGTAAGCACAAAACAAGAACCAACTGTGGGTGGGATGCCAGGCCACATTTTACATTTATTTGCATAGGAGAAGCTTTTATCCAAAGCAACTTACAAAAGCGGTCAACATAATCATGTAAATATAGTCTGAGGGACATTCAAGCGCAGACACTTGTGTCCAGCACATCGAGAGGCCTCAATGTAATGGGTACATTTTTTGGCGTGTAGCAGATAAGCAAAGGGCTTGGAGAGGCCCATGTAAATGGTTTTTAAATCCCTGCAGATTCACAGTACTTGTGGAGCCTGAGTCTCTTCCCAAGTATCTTGGACCTTCAGGGTACAACAACATTTATTTATATAGCACATTTTCATACAAAAAGTAGCTCAAAGTGCTTTACACAATAAAGAAAAATAAAAGACAAAATAAGAAATTAAAATAAGACAAAATTAGTTAACATAGAAAAGGAGTAAGGTCCGATGGCCAGGGTGGACAGGAAACAAAAAAAAAAAAAACTCCAGAAAGCTGGAGAAAAATTAAAATCTGCAGGGGTTCCAGGCCACGAGACTGCCCAGTCCACTCTGGGCATTCTACCTAACATAAATGAAATAATCCTCTTTGTAGTTAGGGTTCTCACGGAGTCACTTGATGGTCATACAGACTTCTGGCTTTTAATCCATCCATCATTGTTGGAACATCATGGTGCTTTGAGTAGATGGTAGTGAAAAGGAAACCGAAGAGAGAGTAGGGGTTAGTTAGTTAGGGTAGACTTGTGCTTGTATGTCACTCCTCCATGAAATATTTATGTCAGCTTTTAAATGTATTTAAAATAACATGCCTAAAGTGGAATCGAATTACCGGTGTTACTTTGTATATTTGGCATCTTACTCCCCTTTGCCTTTTGTTCTTACATTTTAGAAGACCTTAAATTGAGTGTGATTTTTCACCTAGGAAGTAAACGGACATTCTATCAAAGAGAAAATTAGAAGTACCAGCACACTTTAAGCCATGACAATAACAATATCCTCATCAGTACATAGAATTGTTTATATTCTTTATAAATGAACTTTTTTTTTTCTTAAAATAATTTTAGTCAGTTTTTAGTTAAGACCTCCTTGAATGTGTAGAATACTGCATTAAATACTAGTGGTAGTAGTGTTGAGTACAATAGGTGATTTTTATATAAATCTATTTAGGCGCATAGTCAACTAAAGCATATATATTTTTTATTTTGTCGCATCTATTTTCAGACCTGAAATCCTTAATTTAGGATTACAATATTGGGTGCAGGACGTGAACCGTCCCATCATAGTGCATACAGATTTTCCTGTTACCCCCAAAAGTATCTTTGAGTTGTGAAAGAAAAAACGCATCTGGGGGAAATCTCTACCCAAACGAGAACATTTTAGGCACCACACAGGTGTGACTGGGCCAGCTTTAAACCATCCTTCTGATCTTTTGAGTCAACTATTTTCACTGTTTTTAAACTTCCAACCTATTTTGCTTAGGGATTATTGAGCAGGGCTTCCCAAACTGCTTAAGCATGTGGTATGTTCCTTCAGAAGGATGCAGGAGAAATTTACAAAGCAATGCATGCCCCCACTCTCTGGTGCCATGATTAGTGAGTTGAATACCCTTATCTTCTGTTTTTACCTGAAAAAATCTCATTTTCAGTAACCTAGCAGCAACAAATTGTATACCAAATGTGGTAATGCATTCTATTACTTCTGCTCCTTCAACAGTTGCAATAATGGACCAGTTAGTGGCAAAATATAAATGCTGTTATCTGACATATTTCCTAAAGAGTTAACATGTATTTTGTGTTTATAATAGGTTGAAGTTCCAAACTTTTACATAAACTTGTATTAGCATTATTTTAATGGAGGTTTGCATGTTTACTAATGTTTGGTGCATTTATACTCCCCTTGTGTATCGGGTATTTTCTTTGGTCAGCTCGTACATCAGTGACATTTTGAGAAGCTGCCATTTCAGTCCTTGCTAGTAACTCTCTATATGACTTGGAGAGTTCTCCAGCTTTAGAAATGTGGCATGAATTGTGCCTTGCAGCTAAGATTTGAAAGTTGCCTTGGCTGAAAATAATTTTAGTTTCTCTACTGACAAACTTATGACAGGAAATTATCTGATGCTCCATTTCCTTTGTTAAAGGAAGAAGTCTGTTTTGATGCTAGAGTTTTTTTGGTGGCATAAATGGGTAGTTCTGCCATCTTATAGCTTCAGTGTCCTCGGGCCAAATCTCTTCTTGGCTTTAATTTGGAATTTGCATGTTCTCACTGTGTGTTTGTGACTTTTGTCACTAGACAAAGGAATTAATCCAGTCTTTCTGGATTTTCCCCCTTTGTTCCTTTCCAAATCCCACAAATATGTATGCTAGAGGGATCGGTGATTCAGATATGACCTAGCATGGCATACAGGTCAGAGACTCGTTCTTGCATAGCAACCAAGGCTGCCAGATGGGCTTCTGCTCCCCACAACCCTGAACTGGGTTAAGCAGATTTGATAATGGATGTGTAGATGACTTTAATATTTGGCTACATGATAAATGATGGCAGTGTTGACCCATTTTAGTACTGTGTGCAGCAGTGCTTCGGGGTGTTGATGCTTAAAGTGCCACACTAATAGGGGGACCTCTCTTTTTTTTGTATTTTTAGGTTACTGGCCACCTTGATGACTGCACTTGTGATGTCGAGACCATTGACCTCTTCAACAACCAGAAGCTCTTCCCCAAATTACAGAAACTCCTGGAATCTGATTACTTCCGGTATTATAAGGTAAGCTTTCAGAGTGAGCAGGGAGGAGTTAGGGGCATGGTTCCTTCATACCGACTTTTATCTATACGCCATTCTTAACTGCTGGGATGTATTGGTTTTAATCTATAGGAATTGCAGCATCTTTCATATTTTGAAATAAATGTCAAATTTCTGCGATTTCCATCTTTGTAAAACCACTTGTTCTCCTTCCAAAAAATTGAGTCCAAGTATCTGCAAGACAACAATGAGTGAACTCAAGTTCAAGATTAATGTTGTATGGGTTTCACTTTTGCTACTGTAACATTGCTCTATGGATCACTACATAGCTTCCCAAAACATTTTGTTGTGCCTACAGAGTACTTAAGTTACCCTTAACTCTCCATTATAAATTATCAGGGTTGCTCTATAAATAAAACCTTTTGTTTCACTGCTGGAAAAAGTACTACCCAAAGAGATTTGAATGTTTGTGTATAGGGCATGATAGTGATGTAGTGTTTAGTACAATGTACTCCCAATTTCACAAGCCCATTATGATTCCTGTGCCTGACACTTTGTTTGGGGTCTTTATGCTCACCCTAATTCAGGAGTTGTATTTCTCGGGGACACAGGGCTGCTTCTTGCACATGGGTGATGTGTATGTTAATTAATTGGCAACTCTAAACTGGTCAGATTTGAATGAACGTAGGTGTTTTCTGAGTGCCCAGAAATGGAATCATCCAGGGCAGGTTCTTGCCTTGCTGGGTTAACATCTGGCTTCGTAGGACACAGTAAAGCAGACAAAGGGAATTCAGAAACTGGAGGGATATATTACCAGTGGTTCTTTGACTTTTTCATGGGGACCCCATGCGGCCGTGTTTGTTCCAACGAAGTTCTGCCTTTTAATTGGACTCCTAGTCTAATTTACCAAGCTGTTATTTTCCAGTTTCTGTCTTTTGGGGGGGGGGGGGTGGATTCAGTGTAAAAATTAGATATGTAAATTGTTTTAGTAATTAGTGTTGCGTGTGTGTATTGTAGTCATTGTATAAATATTCCTGCTCTCCATCCTCTGAGCACATTGGGGCTGTCTGATAGCCTTTTCAATATAAATCAAAAGTATAAAAGATCCTTTTGGCTGCAATCAGCCATATGAATGTAAAACGGTCATCTGTTCTACCCCTCTAATTTCATCCTTCTGTTTTTCCATGCAAGCTGTGGATTTTTGTGATATTTTAAAAAGCCTTTTTTTGTCTCCATGTCACTTCCTAAATCTATTCTAATTATGTATTTGTATTTCTTAAAGAACATAAGCATATCTTATTGCAAAGCACTTCTACCCTACAGGCTGTGCACTCAAATGTATTGTTGCACAAAACCAATTTTTGTCAACAGTCTAAATGTGGTGTTCTGATTCCTTGTTTGGCTCACTCTGGAACTGCAGTGAGGTCCCTGATTTGCAGTTTATGGAAGAATGTTCAGAATCCATTACAGCAGGAAAACCCTTTCACATTAAAGTCAAATGAAAATACCAGGCATATATTTGTTTTTTTTTCCTGTTATATGGCTTCAAAGTTACCATGTTAAAAAGACTTTTCAATGTTGACAATACTTGTTTTATTTACCTTGGCATACCTATACAGCCTATGTTTTAGTTGGCTGCATGCTTGACATGTTGTCTATAACAATACGATGTAACAGAAGTCCTCAATGTTTATTTTCCTTAAATTTTGTTGTAACTATAAAGAGATGTGGGGGATCCTGCATGAATTAATGGATACTGGACAATGTGGAAACTCCAGATGGACAGTAGTTTGTCCAGGAATCAAATTTTAAATCTTTGGCTGTGTGATGGCTATGCTAAGCACTGCCTGAAATGTTTCCTGTGATGTGTAATATTTTCATTAGACAGATGACCATCATCCACACTGGCAGTGTTGACTAGAACATCCTCATCACTCCACTGTTCACATGCCATGTGAAACCAAATGTGTTTGAGAGTTTAGGTGAATCCTTTTGTGAGCTCAGCAGCTCATGTTGATTTACCATGAAATTAAAAAAGCCATGGCTATAGGATTATGTAAAACGAATGGTGTCAAACCTTAGATAATGACTCTAATTTAAATGGCTTTCAATTAAAATGTTCTCAAAGATTAAAATTTACAAAATTCAATTCATTTGAATTATATTAAGGAATTTGTTTGGGGTGTTTTGGTGTTTTTGTTGGACATCACATTAAAATCTTTTTAGAAGAGATTTCTGTTTTTAAATATGTTGTTAGGATGTTTGGGGGAAAACCTTTGCAGACACTGAATTCCACCTTGACAGTAGCATGGCATGTTTGAAAGTTCAGCACTGGATTTTATGAGCCAGAATTGTAAACTACCACGCCACTGTTACTCCTGTTATATTACATAAAGTCATTATGTTGACACTAAAAAGGTCATTCAGATTTTTAGATATGAATTCTCTTTGGCTTAATTTGAACCTCTGCTGCTTCTAAAGCTGTGAAGAAGCAGTAGTGGGGTAACTTTTTTTTTTTTTTTTTCTTAATCTTTCATTATTTATGTAAATAGTTCCAAACCTCCAATTAAAGCACTGCTCAGAAAGACCATGAAAAATCCGCTGTAGTGTGGTATGCGTGTGGCGTTTTTTTTTTTTTTGTTTTCCCTCTGTACAAACCCCCCCCCCCCCCATCCCCGATAAATAAAATAATAAAACCATATTTCCAAAACCGTGAAGAACTCTGAATTCTTGACTTAAACGGCTTTACTTTCATGTACATAACTGTTCATTTTATCAAGTAAAATTAAAATGAGTATTCTTCTGATTCAGGACTTACAACTTTATTGTATAGTGAAGAAATAATGTAAATGGAAGTACAGTACTAGCTATCCCCAATTGTGCCAACAGTGAGCACACAAATGCTCCCAAATACTGAATGTTTCAGGCCTCCACTTGACTAATACAACACGAAAAGGCAGCCTGTCTGATCAGCACAATCTTCCAGTATCGTGTTCCATGAAGTGGAAAGTGCAGAAAGATGTTCTCTGACAAACCTAACTGGTAGTATACAGCAAGAGAAACTGAAATGCGCAGAGGAGACTTGACATGTCAAGTACCATACAGGTAATCCTTGAGTTATCCACAGGAATGTAATTTGTTCATGTTCATAATCCAGTTTTTGTATGCAAGTTGGAATTTGTGCTAAATGTCCATTAATGGAAATAGTAAAAATGCATAATGCTTTTTCTTATTTTACAGAAAGTTCCAAACATATTAATCAAATGATGGTGAAACAATGCTACAGAACTAAGTTACAAAATCAACTTAAAATGTACAATTTGTCAATCTTTAAACATCCTATAGTTGTTTTGGGGGGGGGGGGGGGGGTCATAATGATGCTTAGAAAAGGCCTACTTATGGCACAAAAGCCCCCTTATTACTTCAGTAACACATTCAATTGTAAAATGTAATTACAACTTAAGTCATACAGTAAAATACAGATTCATTTAAACCTCTTATAAAGAAAACCATTTTCAGGTGAATGTATCCAAATCTGTACATTTAAGGCAAAATCCTATACGCAGATGACACATCCAAAACATTTGGAAATCAATCTAAAACACTACATTTTTAAATTTCCACATCTGTTGATAACCAAGCAATAAGTGATACAATGCTAGTGTGCTAATAAAAGTCAGTGCTCCAGTGTCGTTGCCTTGCTGTTCATATTGTATGGATCCTGAGATACAGCAGGATAGATGGGGTTGTGTTAAACAACATTTGAGACCTTTGGGAAGTGGCCAGCTGCAACGCCTGGCCCCTCTGCCAGACAATATAAATAAGGAATACCAATGTGCTTGTAAGAACAAAGGTGTATGAGTCATTGTGCTTAATCATTTTTCATATTGATTCTCCTAACTAACCTGTAAGCTGGGCTCCTGAGGTGCTAGTTGAAATTGGAGGTATGGTAAAAGTTGTGTTAATAGTACCTGATGATAAAGTAATGCATTAATAAGCATTTTATATTAAGTCTTAATAACAAAGTTCTGAAATTCATTAAAGGATTAACCAAAATGTAAACCCAGCTCATTTCTAAAGGTTTTCACCAGGCACACACACATACTTTGAGATTCAGTTGTCAATTTTTTTTTTATCCCACAAATGCAGGTGAATCTAAAAAAAGCATGCCCTTTCTGGTCAGAAAACAGCCACTGTGGGATAAAAAGTTGTGCAGTGAAGCCATGTGATTTGGTAAGTAGAGGAGCTTGAGCTTAATTATTTTGAAAGGGAAGCTTTTATTATCACTAGATTAAGAACCACAACATAGAGGAACATGAGGTATACCATTTGCCCTAAAGGAGTGAACCTTGGCACTGTAACAGCAGCTATATATAATATATATAAAATTCCCCCCACCCCCCAAGCTTTTACTATTGGGAACTCATAAGAGCAGTTTGGATTTATTTTCATTTTTCCCATTATTCACAAATGGCAAATTATAGGACATGTGACCACTAGTGCCACGTTTGTGATGTAACTGGAAGTTCTGGTATAAACACTGATGTGGCACTTGTCAAGGTAATCCTTTGCGTGTGGTTTTTTTTTTTTTTTTTTTTTATAAACTAATCTCTAGTACTTGTTGCTTTGTATTTCAAGTATGCCAAGTGCTAGTTTTAGCTTCAGTTTTGATCTATTCTTTGACTTTTGGTTTGCCCCGGTGCTTTTTTGCTTAATTTTATAAAAGTTTTTTTTTTTTTTTTTTTTAAATTGATCTTGCCTGACATTGAATGATTCTGATTCAGGTTATCTCCTGGTCCTTTTCTCTCAAAGTCGGTGCAGGTCATGCTGGATATAGTGAACTTCAACCATGTTCAAACATATAACTTTTTTTTTTTTTTTTTTTTAATTTCAGAATGAGGTACCCATTGGGCTCATGTCTTCTAATAGTAAGGTAAATTTTTTGCCTAATGTTTTGGTGGCTGCAGAATGGTTGAATTTTGTCTTAACCGGTCTGCATTTTCTATGAAATTGTTGACAGTACTCCAAAGAAGCATCTGAGGAACTGGAAGACTGTGAAAAGGCCGGAAAACTGGGGGCCATCGATAGTTCTCTAAGGTAAAGGCACAATTCCAGGTACCTGAAATGGAAAAAGTTTTAATCACAAAAACAAGTTTGCTTGGTAGGATTTCATATTCTTTAAAATCTGCCTTGAAAAGCCAGTGTTACTGAGGGTGAGCATATATTATGTTAACAAGTCTACAATTTGGAGACCATAGGCTAAATTTTGTATGTATGTGTGTATCTTTGGCTCACCAGCAGCTTATTGGCTGTCGTAATTTTCAGACTTTGCCTTGTGGCAGCAACCTATCTGAAGTGCCAAACATTATGGTTTGTACGATACATCCAAATATATAGGACATTTTGGGTTGGGGCATCATGTTTACTGTATTAAAGCTAAAAGTTTATATTCACGGCTGCTTTTTCTTTACCCAAGTGAGGAGACACGACGAACACTACAGGAGTGGAATCGGCATGATGATGAAGCAGATCGTTTTTGTGAAGCAGATGGTAAGGGCTCTACTGGATCAAGAGCTAGAGGGAATGTGGGTAGTAAAGTTTGCTCAGACACCTGTGCCAGTGGCTGTGTCGCTAGCTTTGATCATGTTTTGTTTTGCTCAGATGAGCAATCGCCAGACTCTGAGTATGTGGATTTGCTGTTGAACCCTGAGCGCTTCACTGGTTACAAGGGGGCAGAAACCTGGAAAATCTGGAACAGCATCTATGAGGAGAATTGCTTCAAGTAATCTTACTTTTATTTATTTATGTTTTAACTCTGAATTTTGTGATTACCTCCAACATTCCACTTGTGCAAGAGTAATGTTTTAAATATCTAATTTTATTTGTAGGTTTGCTCTTGTAAAAAAGAAAGAAATATTTTCCAAGAGATCTAAAATAACTGGCTACACTTTAATCCCTTTTTAAAGTGTACTCCATGAACTCCTATAGTGTTAACTTTGCAAGTTTGTAACCTGCAATAACTAAACGTAGGTTGGCAGGCTGAGGAGTAGATTGGTATTGATATACCAAATGGTTTCCCCAAGACAGTTGGGAGGATATTTCCTAGGATGTTACAATCACTCGGTCTAAATGTTCAATGAAGTTATACAAGTGGGCTTCCTGTCTGGAGGAAGAAGGAATTTCTTTTGAACATCTAACAAGTGTTGTGCCACAGGAAGCTGGAGTATTTAATTATTCTCTTGTCACTCTTTTCAGGCCAAACACAATTAAAAGACCTTTAAACCCACTTGCAGCTGACAGAGGTGAGTGAAACTAAAGTTTGGATGGAACTTTCATCAATTCTTAATTTGATGGCTGTCTCAGTAAACATGAAAGGTGCATTTTTGCATTGGAATCTTGTTTGCTTGTCGGATCCAATGGCATAAACCGTATTTAAAAATCCACATCCATTTTCTGCTGTCTAGGGAAGATTGCCTTGCTATTCACAGAAAACTGGGCGCAGCAGCTTTTGTAATATTAGGTCAGTAATGACCAAACAGGTTGCATATTCTTTACATGAAGAAAAGTGGTTAAGGTGTATGGTGGAAATATGTTCACCTTTAATATCACATGAATGATTTCATCTTAAGTTCAGAGAATTTGGATCCTGGCTGTGGATTCTGTGTGCAGTGTTGTAAAATATAATCCTAATGGATAAAGAAAATGTCACAGAAAAATGCAAGCAGTAAATGTATACAAAGAAACAATTAGGGGTAATGTAAATTACAATCAATGGGCTGGAGCAATTAGCACATGCATGTAAGATTTTTCACTGTACTCTGTACATCTGTGGGTTTTATAGGATCACAATTGACATGTGAACACTGAGAAGCTTTTGCTTATATGGACGGTCCAGTGCAGTATGGCTTGGTAGTAATGACCATTCCTTTAAGTTTCAAACTGGAGTCCTATTACACAAATTAGCAAAGAATGTACTGTAGTGTTCAAAATAAAGCTGATGCGATAGTATGACTTTTTTTTTTTTTTCTTTTCTCTCCCACCCCCATCCCCCAAAACAGGTGAAGATGAAGGTAAGATCATGTTCCTGTAGGTATGAATGATCACTTGTCCATGCCATGAACAAAATGATACCTGTTGTACAACAAGTTTGTGCATTTTTCAGCCTGCTTTTTATACTGTTGCTTTATTTTCTTTAAACAGGTAGATCATTCTACCATTGGCTTGAAGGTGAGTAACGGTAAATTTTTGGAAATGCTGGACAAGGCACTCAGGTGTGTGTGTGTGTGTGTGTGTGAACCAACCCACCCCACCTTTTTGGACACTTACATAGAGCCAATTTAGAGTAACCAGTTAACCTGACCCCCCACATCTTTAGGGATGTGGGAGGAAAGCTGGAGTACCTGGAAGAAAATGCACACGAATGTATGACTTCGACTAGATATGTAAGGGCAGCAGAGCAAATGTTTAAGCTACTGGGCTGCCAAGTAAATTGTCCAATCTGTCTTGTATAGTTCCTTAAAAACACTAGTACTAGGGTGTTGTACCGTGTTAGCCATAATGAATGTAGAGAAAAGCCAAGCAAAATGACACCTTTTATTGGCTAACTAGAAAGATTACAATATGCAAGCTTTCGAGGCAACTCAGGCCCCTTCTTCAGGCAAGATGTAATACAGAAACTGAAGTTTCCTATGTTTATATACACACTCTAGGACAAGAAACAACATTGGTAAATCTTTAAATGAGAGATTTTGTATGTAAAAAATTAATAGATTCATTCAGGCTAGGGTTAATTTAGCAAGAGAGAAAAGAACAATGTATTGTCAAGATCTCTGGATAAGATAACTGTCCAACAAAGTCTTTTGAAGTCTTTTAAAAACACTACAAAGTTAAATACTTAAGCATATATTATAGTTTTACTGATTTTTATTCCTTCAGATGTGTGACCCACAGCTTTCTGTTTGTGTGTTTTGTAACTGTTCTCAAACTTGCCATGGCAGTTTGTTCCTCACTCTTGGCACTTTAAGCTGTTTTGCACATGAAGACGTTCCATCTCCGCTTGGCCATGCAAACCCAATATATGCTGTAATCCAGGCAAGGCAGACAAATTCCCAAGTTATGCTTTCATTTTAAAGAATAAGATACTTTGATCTTTGTTTGTAAATGCTGTTGATGAGGATTTATGTAGCATTCCAAATTAGTTTATCTGCCTTTTTAAATTGCCAAAAACTGTTTTAAAATTATAATGGAAATTCTTTAGATGGCTCATTGTGACTTAGTCAGTTGTTAATCTGTCTCTTCTCCTGCCGAAATATATAGTTTAACCAGTTGCATAATTTGTATCCATGGCACATATTACCCTGAATGTGAGTTCACTAAATTATTATTATTTTTTTTTTAATGCAGGTCTGTGTGTTGAAAAGAGAGCCTTTTTCAGATTGGTCTCCGGGCTTCATGCTAGCATCAATGTACATCTTTCTGCTCGGTATCTTCTTCAAGGTAAATCTGGTGGTCCTTTTTTTTTATTAACTTCAAATAATGTCTTTTGGATGGGCGAGGAATGGATCCAGTCCTAAATTCTCTTAACTTGCACTCTATCCAACCATTACTATACCCATTAAACTCCATTGTGGGGTTGCAGAAGCCTGGCTGGGGACCATGCCAACTCCTATGGGACCTGTAGAGGGACATCTGTTTCCATCTTTGAATATTCTATCCATGTTTGCATGGCTTTCCTCCCATATTCTAAAGACCCAACTGCTTATTTGAAGGCCAGTTGAGTTGTGTTAAGGTGGCTACTCAAACTTAACAAAAAGGTGTGGTGCAGCACAGATCTTGTGTGTCTTTATTAAATGAGGCAATGCTTATGCAACATATTTGGATATTGTGGCAATGCAGAATCATCTAGAGAACATTAAATCATATCGAACAAGTCTAATGTGGTATAGTAAAATTCTTTCTTTTGTGACAACATTCTCTAGTCTTTGCAGTTATCATAAACATGCATGTTTCCAAAAGCCTAAATTTAGACCAAGGACGTTACAATCTGTAAAATAGATGCATACACTGAATTGATTTAAAGACAAATGTAAGGAAAAACTGTTTTCTTAGTGCATTTTTAAAATATTAAATATCCCCTTTGTGTTCTCTAGTATTATGATTTGTTGTGCTCAAAATAATTCAAGGAGGTTTACCTCGAGTCTATGCCTTGAGGGTCCAGATAATGCCTACTAACCAAAGTCAGCCTGGCTGCAAAGGTTTGTCCAGTACAGGCCGAAATGATTTCTGTGCTAAAAATGGAGTCTTAAGAGGAAGAGGGGTACTGTATAAACTCCTTGCCCAAAATAACAATCTTCCTTTTTTACTTTTAAAATTGAGATACAGGTTATAGTAGCTGGCTCTACAAAGTATAAGCTTTTCCAATGGAAGGGGTACTGACATCATACAAGGAGTGTTGGGTGACCTCAATACCTGGATGTTTTGACATGGCTCTCCAATATTTCCTGCTCTTCTTTACTCCTAGATAACTGGTTCGAACAGAAGTGGGGTCATAATATCACAGAGTTCCAGTTGCGCTTTGATGCCAACTTGACTAAGGGAGAGGGACCTCGGCGACTGCGCAATCTTTATTTCTTGTACTTGATTGAGCTGCGAGCATTATCCAAGGTTCTTCCCTTCTTTGAGAGAACCTCTTTCCTGCTGTATACTGGTAATGCAATTCAGGACAAGAACAACAAAAACAGTCTTCTGGAGATCTTGGATCTTATTAAGTAAGTGGGGGGGGGGGGGGGGGGCGGAATGAAGTAAACATAATATTCCGGTATATCTTATCCTGTCTAGTCTGAGTGGAGGACATGGAAGTCTCATTAGGTCTGATCATGCACTGTGACCCTCAGTAGAGCTTATGGATAACAATAACCAGCTCTTTCTGGTCCAAACCAGCACCTACTCAAAGATTTTCAAACTCTATCACTCTGTTAATGACCCTGTGTCTCAAAACCTTGCAGAGGAATCTCCTTGTAACTGCTTGTACCTGTACATTTTTTGGCTGTTGCCCATTGCTCTGTTATACGTTAGGTTGCAATTGTAGCTATGCCAACAGATCAAGAGATTTTGGCTGAGAATGCACATGTCTGATAAAACACCTGCAGTGCTGTCTTGCTCCTGCACCAGTCAGCCTCCGACGTGGAGCCTGCAATGTTGGACTATCTAAAATGTATTCTCTGTGACCTCCCCACATTCATGTCACCTGCTGTCACAACTGCTCCTTTTTATAGCTCTCTGGTTACCATCAATCAAATCTGGAACCCCACTCCCATTTGTATGCTAATATCGCATTAAACTTTTCAACATGATGGGCTCCCAAAAACAAGACCTAGGGCAGCCAGCATAACGAATTTTCCATCTTTCCACGTCTGCATTTTGTGGCCATATCCATTGCAAAGGTCTTGAACATTGTCTTTAAACGGTAAATGGTTCAGATACACAGTACCTCTTTACCTGAACATCCAAAACCTAGTCAATGGCATGTTTAATTATTGACATTTATCTAAAGGTGCTGTGACACCAGATATAAATTTGAACAGCCTTCAGAGTATCATGGTGAGTGTTATGAATGATCTACACATGTTTTAATATATATAATTAATATATATTTTATATAAATAATTTTAGACCACTCTCCATTTCCATTCACATGCCTCCCTCGGTGACCCATGTATGTATTAAGGTCTCCTAGTTGGACTAGTGGATAACTTTTGATTGTACTCGAGCTAATATTCCATAGTCTGTTCTCGTCTGATTGAGACAACCCTTCTGTCCATCACCAGAAGCACTGGGAGGCCCCTGTAATAGCTACACGATCAAGAAAATCTAATCCAGATTTGGGGGGGGGGTTTGATAAAGTTGACAAAGTTTTCACTTTGACTTCAGAGTTCATGTTTGTAGAGCAGAAGCCAACTGTACCATGCTACTATTTTCAACCTAATAATTCTTTGCTATATGAAAATGTACTTTTCTCACTATTCTTGGTGCTTTTCATAGTAAGCGGGGAGCCACTTCAGCCACCACTAATGTGTAGCATTCCCCTGGAAAATCTGATGGCAGCCCTTTTTACTACATCCGTACATTCTGGTGAACTGATGAGACCGTTAGCCAATTACACAGTGGGGATGATTAGGGGGCCAGAATGACTGACTAGGCCATGGAGGTCAATTTAGCCTTGATATGGGATACACTCTGCCCTTTTATGAAGGATGCCCAGGGATCTTTTATGATCAGAGTCCGGACCTTAGTTTTAAATCTCATCTGAAGGATCGCGCCATTTTTACAGCCTGGTGTCCCCATCACTGCAATAGGGCTCTGGGATTTGCATTCAGACCATAGGGTAAGTGGACCCTACTGGCCTCCCCAACACCTCTTCCAGCAGCAACCCAAGTTTTTCCTAGATGGTCTCTAATCCAGGTACTGGCCGTGCATGTTTGGCTTCCGGTGGATGACCTCTTCTAAAGCACATGTGGTATGACTGCTGGACAAGCTTAATCTCTTTCCTTATCTGAAGTAATACTGCATGTCCCAACAGCCAATTTCTATTGGCTTTTTTATCCAATTCCTCCAGGGAGCCTGAATTGCATTGCACCTACTGTTCACCTGTCATTTTGTGAACTGTAAGCTACAAGGTTACCCTTATGCTACTTCAGGTTAAAGGGCTGTGTGTGCCATTTGGCTTAGTGTGGCATATTTTTAAACTGGAATCTCTTTAGCTTTAATGTAGATTGTTAAGGAGAAATGCCAGACAAAGATAACCCTACCAGTATCCTAGTTGCAAGATTGCTTTCCAAGTGTTATGTAAGTCGGCATCTTGTGCCAATTAGGAAGTTTTATTCTTTTGGAAGAAACCATCCTTGAGCCTGGGAGGGTGAGGTGGGGTCTATATGCCCTTTTCAGAACTCACAAAAGTTGGTTTCACTTTGTATCTTGGCAGATCTTTCCCTTTGCACTTTGATGAAAATTCACTGTTTACTGGAGATCAAAAGGAGGCGCAAAAACTGAAGGTAATTTAGAACCCTCTTATAGAAAACTGGATGTTTCTTAACCCATTTTACGAAGTTTGTCTTGCTTTGTAGGATGACTTCAAGCACCACTTCCGAAATATCTCCAGAATCATGGATTGCGTTGGATGCTTCAAATGCCGTCTCTGGGGCAAACTACAGGTATGAGATCCAAGTAATATATTCCTTTATTGCTACGGACAGACTGCTGCTGGTGCTGGTGTAATGTTTTTCTGGGAATGAAATTTACAGAAAATGTGTGCGTTTTGAAATGGAGAGATGTGAGAGGGGCAAATGGTATATTTATAAATGTAATAATTGGGCCATAAAGCCTTTGGTTATAATCGTAAAAATCCCTAAAACACAAGTTGCTTTGATAAAAGTATTGGCTAAATAAATGTACTATGTCTGTTTTTAGACGCAGGGTTTAGGAACGGCACTAAAAATCTTGTTCTCGGAGAAGCAGATTGAGGCTATGCCCGATTTGGAATTTCCAGATTCGCCATCCAGCTTCCAACTTTCCCGGCAGGAGATTGTTGCTCTGCTTAATGCTTTTGGCAGGTAAGGGACTATGCACACCCTGTAGTATTCTGACATTTAGATTGCATCTTATGAATGGATGTTTCATGTGTTCCAAACTCTCCAATAATTCTTCTGTCCGGTTAAGTAGTCTCGTAAAGCTGATTTTCAACACTTGCATATGAATAGCTGCAAGCTAATCTGAGTTTCATAAGGTCCTTATTATCACATACAGAGTACAGTAAAATTCTTTTCTTGTGGTAATCAATATGCAGCATGTCAGCACTTTGACACCATGACCAGTTTCATTAAGCAGGTCATGTTAATTTTATCCTGGTTTGAAGGGGACTTAACCAGGTAAATGACTTGTTTGTGGCTGAATTCAAGCTAACATGATCTAATTTAAGACAGGCTTGAGTCAGCAGTGTTTACAATAAATGTGAGAGCCTTTACTGAGCATGTGTAGCTCAACTCCTGGGGGGTGAGGGAGAGAAATGTTAAAAGAATTTTAGTATTTCACATCCACCAATTAAGAGCAGTTTTCTGAAGTGTGAATAAAACCGTCCTAATGTTTTTAACCAAAGTTGATGGCTATTATAACCTGAATCTTGTGCTCTTGGCCTTTCTGAAAACATGTGTTACTTCCAGAGTTTCAAACTTCTTTCTTTTGAATTTGCAGCATTTTGCTGCATACTTAAATTACTGTTGATCAAAAAAGTAAAGGAGTGCCACAGTGGGTAGCACATTGGCTTTGTGGGTGCAGGCTCCTGGATTCTCATCTCCTAGCCAAATGTTATATTTGAGGATGTGGAAAGATGCAATGACGTGCAAACTCTACAAAGATACACAGACTGGCCCCTGAATGAGTGCTGGGGGCATGAGTGCCCCCCCACCCCACTTTGTATTAGATTTAAGTGGATTTGAGAATGTTGTATTAAAATTTAAAGTCTTCACACCAATTCTTAGTGTTTGCACATGTAACCATGTTCAACTGTAATCCAACAAAATATACTGTCACCCTCACAGGAAATTAATGCAGCATCTGTCACCTTGTCAAACAAATCCTGCAGAAAGTGTTTTTAAAAGCCAGATACCATTTTATACAGCAGAATACATGCGTTGCCTTACTTGCATATTATGTGGCAGCATGATTATTTTGTAGTTTCAGATTGCAGATGTGCTCTCACGCTGGGTCCAATAGAGATTTTGACCGTCAATGCTCCTGTTGCTACCAGGATAGGTTCCAGTACCCTGTGCTCCTAAAAGTTGGTTTGCAAGGGTTCTCTGAGTGTATGGACACATTCTATGTACAGATGAACTATATAAACAGTCCTGAGCAATATCTCAGATCACTTAATTCAGATTTGTTTCATGAATTTATTTAAGCATAACAATATTACTGACTACAGTTGTGCTTGAAAGTTTGTGAACCCTTTTAGAATTTTTTAGATTTCTGAATAAATATGACCTAAAGCATCATCAGATTTTCACTCAAGTCCTAAAAGTAGATAAAGAGAAACCAGTTAAACAAACAAATGAGACAAAAAATATTATACTTGGTCATGTCATTCGATCATTTTCCTTAATAAATATTTGTGAGTGGCAAAAGTATGTGAAACTTTGCTTTCAGTATCTGGTGTGACCCCCCTTTGCAGCAATAACTGCAACTAAACGTTTCCAGTAACTGTTGATCAGTACCTGCACACCGGCTTGGAGGAATTTTAGCCCATTCCTCCGTACAGAACAGCTTCAACTCTGGGATGTTGGTGGGTTTCCTCGCATTAACTGCTTGCTTCAGGTCCTTCCACAACATTTTGATTGGATTAAGGTCAGGACTTTGGATTAAGGTCAGGACTTTGACTTGGCCATTCCAAAACATTCACTTTATTCTTCCTTAACCATCCTTTGGTAGAACGATTTGTGTGCTTAGGGTCGTTGTCTTACTGCATGACCCACCTTCTCTTGAGATTCAGTTCATGGATAGATGTCCTGACATTTTCCTTTTGAATTCTGATATAATTCAGAATTCATTGTTCCATCAATGAATGCAAGCCATCCTGGCCCAGATGCAGCAAAACAGGCCCCAACCATGATACTACCACCGCCATGTTTCACAGATGGGATAAGGTTCTTATGCTGGAATGCAGTGTTTTCCTTTCTCCAAACACAATGCTTTTCATTTAAACCAAAATTCTATTTTGGTCTCATCTGTCCACAAAATATTCTTCCAATAGCCTTCTGGTTTGTCCACGTGATCTTTAGCAAACTGCAGACAAGCAGCAATGTTTTTTTCTTGGAGAGCAGTGGCTTTCTCCTTGCAACCCTGCCATGCACACCATTGTTGTTCAGTGTTCTCCTGATGGTGGACTCATGAACATGAACATTAGCCAATGTGAGAGAGGCCTTCAGTTGCTTAGAAGTTACCCTGGGGTCCTGTGTGACCTCACCGACTATTACACGCCTTGCTCTTGGTGTGATCTTTGTTGGTCGACCACTCCTGGGGAGGGTAACAATGGTCTTGAATTTCCTCCATTTGTACACCATCTGTCTCACTGTGGATTGGTGGAGTCCAAACTCTTTAGAGATGGTTTTGTAACCTTTTCCAGCCTGATGAGCATCAACAACTCTTTTTCTGAGGTCCTTAGAAATCTCCTTTGTTCGTCCCATGATAACTTCCACAAACATGTTGTGAAGAGCAGACTTTGATAGACCCCTGTTCTTTAAATAACACAGGGTGCCCACTCACACCTGATTGTCATCCCATTGATTGAAAACACCGGACTCGAATTTCACCTTCAAACTAACTGCTAATCCTAGAGGTTCACATACTTTTGCCACTCACAAATATGTAATATTCGATCATTTTCCTCAATAAATAAATGACCAAGTATAATATTTTTGTCTCATTTGTTTAACTGGTTTCTCTTTATCTACTTTTAGGACTTGAGTGAAAATCTGATGTTTTTAGGTCATATTTATGCAGAAATATCAAATTCTAAAGGGTTCACAAACTTTCAAGCACAACTGTATACTATCAAAGATAAGTTGTAATTGAAGCAATCCATATAGACCTCTGCTTTAATGTTTGCAGGGCAGCATGTCCGCCTGCTTCCTGGGTGTGTTGCACATACTGTTTGGTACAGGATTTATAAAAGCACTTGTAATATTTCATGTGCCATTTTGTTGGCTAGCAGAGCCATAGGAACCAGACAGACTTGAAAGGTTGAAAGTACAAATTTTTAATTTTTTTTTTTCCTCCCACTTTTGTTTCATTTGTAGAATTTCAACAAGCATTAAAGAGCTTCAGACCTTCCGTGACCTTCTGTCAAGAATTCAATAACCAGAGGATATGTGAAATTTCTAACCCCCTAATTGTTTCAAATTGTAAAACCTGGCCAGATATGTTACACATGTTAAAATGTGGTGTTGGTGTTTTTTCCTCTGAGCGCTTCACATTTTGCTACCCTGAGCTTTACGGCATGTGTGGTGCACACTTACTTACAGTATGTGGATTCCTGTAGTTAAGCACTGCACATCTGTGCTATCTTCTAATTGCTCATGGATTGTGTGGACCACCCTGCAATGAAGTGGACGCTAGCATTGCATATGGAATCCGACATTTTGGAACATTAAGTAAGCAAAGCCAAATCTCCTGATCTTATTCTAGGCAGTGGAGTGTTGTTGATAAATAGTTTTCCAGGCCTGTACTTTAGATTTAATTCTAGGTGAATCCAGAAGGGGTGTGCTACTGGCATGGGGCTATTTAAAAGTCCAACAGCCACTGCCTACCAAATGAACATTTTTAATAAGGGGGCACACTTTGGAGTGTTGGGTTTTTTTTTTTTTTTTTTTGTGGACTTTTGAAACTTGGATCCAAGTACTACTGAAAGAGTTTAATGTTTGCACTATTATATTACAGAGGAAATATTTTTTGGTAATTTTTTTTTTTTTTTTTTTTTTAAATATAAAGCATTAAATAGATTTATATAAATCTTAAACCTCTTGTTTTGGGTTTGTAGATTTCTGTGTTACATGAGCAGGATTAGAATTGGAATGTGAAGAGTTTGGGGGGGGGGGGGGGGGGGGGGGCGCGCATGTAAGCTTTTATTTTGGATTCAAGGTCCAGTCCGTGTAAAGTACTAGCAAATCCTTTTGCACGATGGCCAGGAATGGTGCACTATAAATGCATTCAGGTGTGTGTCTGATTTTCCTATTGAAAGTTTAATGATCCATGTATGATGCCATTGAGCATATTGAATTAGAGGGCCATACGTAAGGATAGTCACAATGTGGATACTTTTATCTATTTCATTAATGCAGTGACGGACTGGTTGGAATGAAAGAAGGTGGTGTACATCTCGTGTTCACATTTCTAGTATCTGAAGTGGGTGACTTGCAGCAAAATTGGTGCTTAAAAGGATGGAAACTTCAAATGCTATGCCTATACAAAAAAAAGCGCCTCATTTTTCATGCAGTATTCTTGCTGGAGCCAACCGTACGTGAAGTTTGCTTAAACGAGAGGGAGAACAAGTAGACTGCTCACTGAGTGTCACATTTCTAAACCACTCCCAACACCTCATGAACATGGCTTTCAAAGTAGGGGTGGTCTCACTGACCTGGTCTGAAAGTCTGCAAGCTTCTGCTTACAATAAAGCATCAACTGTCCGTCTCCTACAAAGCCTTGGAGCCGTGTGTGCAGAGAGCCCATTGCACATTTGAAAACAAATAACCTGTAGCAGATTCTACAGTGGCATTTGATGGCAGCAATGGACAAATGGTAAATGTGAACGATATGTTGTCATGGGTGCTGTGTACTTTGTTCAGCGTTTAATGATAGTTTAGGAATCGGTGTAAGCTTGAAAGAACTGGCAGCTCTATGAACGGAAATACGAACTGCAACACATGTGCTTGAACTAAATGGGGTGTTCTAGTCCAGCAAAAGGACTGCTATTAACAGAGTTGATGAAGAGCAACAGGAGATGTAGATTTCTGTACTCAAAACACCCAAATCCACAAATCTAACATCCGCAGTAGATGCACAGAGGAGGCTGCAACATCCACCTTATGACTGTACATATTATAAAAAGAAATCCTGTCCTGGAAAGCAAAACAAGACTAGGATACGTGATCTTCTCGGGAGACATTTTAAAGACCCGCGAGACCAAAGACACACCCTACTTACAATCTATCAAATAGGACAATAGGCAGCAAAACATTCAGTCTTGTGAATTTGAGCACACACAGATCCAGGGCTCTCAGCGCAAATAAAGCGTATAAGGACAGTACGTTATAAATTAAATGTCAACATATAAGCGAAGAAGAAAGCAGCGTGGAGAAAAGAGACTCAAATGCGTTGGACAGAAAAAAAGAGCAAAAAAGAATAATCGAGGTGCAAATTCAGAAAATAAGGAAAGTAAATTATCAGCCCAGAACAAGTGGAATTGAAATAAAAGCACATCCAATCCGGCTCAGAATTAAAAGACAATAAGTAAAAGAAAGTAGAACTTCATAAAGACGTTTACAAACGTTGGCGCTAAACACATGCAGAGCAGGTTAGAGACGATGAAACCAGTGAAATTAGAAAGGCTCAAAAAAAAAAAAGTTGGTGCTATACACGTGTGGAGAAAGTTAAAGGATATGAAAGTAGGAAAATTAGAAAATATAAAAAAAGAAAGTAAAGATCGCAGTAGCGCAAACAAACTGCCTCATTTAACTATGCACCGGTCTAACTTTGGTTTTACACAATAATTACTACACTATTGCACCTTAACACTTAATTCTACTTTATTCACATAATTTTACTTATTATGTTCTACTATACTGTTACCTTTCAATCTATGACTTTTTGTTAATCTAACTGATATTCTTCTAACTTTGCAGTTTTTGATAAGCAGATCAGGATGCATTTCACTGCGTGTTGTCCTGTATAACTATGCATGTGATAAAGAACCTTGAGAATTTCAAAAACTGAGTTTACCGCACATGCATTTATTGGTTACTTTGTTCATGTATATATATTTATTTATCTGCTTATTTAAAAAGCTAAATTTACCCCAGGAGTCAAAAATGTTCTGTCTAGCCCTTGTACAAAAACCTAGACAAAAGCTGGGGTACCACCTTGGTAACCCCATGTACCTTTGGAACTGTGAGAGGAAAATAGCACGACTTTACAGACAGGAGTCCAATGCAGAACTCTACTTACTTTGTTATTGAATGCTGATGATGTAGATCGTTTTGTCTTTGCTGAAATTCCAAACAGAGAAACCTGTCCTGACCTCATTAAAAAGATTCAGCATATTGGGACTCGCAAGATTACAAAAATTGTTTTTACAAAAGTTCTGAAATAAAAGTGAAACTAATGAAATAGCAACAATTCAAAGAAAAAAAAAATCTTAAGTGTGTATCCGGAAAACCAAACACGGGGGTTGGTGAGCGAAGCCCCCTAGTAACTACAGAAAGAAAATGACAAGGTAGCCATGGCATTTTAACACGTTGCATAACCACAGAGCACCATGCTTCACTAAACTCGACTTGCTGCTTTGTTATATAGTAATGCAACAGTCAAAATGACAACGATATCATAGTAGACTTGGCACTTCTCAAACGGGTGGAGCGGCAGTGGTCTGTCTGCATTGTCATACTGCGCATTACTACATGCAAATTAATAATAATTCATTACATTTATATAGTGCTTTTCTCTAATTGTCAGTTATGATGTGTTACTGGACTCCCAAATGGATAAGAGCATTTCATCTTTTTATTTTCTCTCCATCAAGTCTTTTGTTCAATAGATCTCTCCCATCAACCCCAGCAGCAGTTTAAAACACATGGACTGGAGAAACTGTAGGTGGGCGTTTTAGGAAGAAGCCGTGGGGGTGTAGCCTTTGCAGGGCAGGTTTTTACCGCTAATTCACTACACACCTTTTAATGGTCTCGTTTGGATAGTCTCATGGGGGCCAGCTCCGATTCTCAGACAGAACTTTTGGACCAAAGGGGAAAATTAGGATTACAGCAGTATAAATAAGTAGATATTAAACAAAAATACTGAGAAAAATTACTTAAAGTGAGCAGTCAAAGTGATGCACTATGCAGGCGTATTTTTAATGGTATAAAGGACCCACACTCACATTTCTTGACCCACTTCTGACAAATATGTTGGCTGAAATATGTGGTGGCTCTGAGGCTAGGGATCTGCACTGGCACTCTGAAGGTTTCCGGTTCGAATCCCATAAATGCCAAAAAGGGACTCTGCTCTGTTGGGCCCTTCAGCAAGGCCCTTAACCTGCAATTGCTGGGCGCTTTGAGTAGCGAGAAAAGCGCTATACAAATGCAAAGAATTTATTTTATTTATTTGAAAGTCCTGTGTTAGTGTGTCAATAGAGTGGATGTGCAGCATTGTTTATAATGGCACACAGTTTTAATTCTTTCTTTTGCTACAACCTTCAGGGGGTCTAGAGTGTCTAATAACTGAGTCTGCCTTTTAAATTAGCTTGTTAGTTTGGTGGGCCTCTCTTGAGGTGATGTTACCAGCACACAACAGTGTAGAAAAATCACACTGGCCATCACAGAGTTATAAAAGATGTGAAGGGTGTCATTTCCCACATTAAAGGAACACAGTCTCCTATGAAAAGAGTCTACCCTGCCCGTTCTTGTATGGTTCCTTTGTATTACAAGGCCAGCCCCACCTGTCATTGATGTGGACTCCACCAGTACTTGTAGCAGTTCACCATATCCACTCCCTAAAGTGTGATCAGAGGTAAAGGCTCCTCAGTAACCAGTTCCTTGGCTTTGCTGCTGTTAAATTGCAGACAATTCTCCGAGTTCTCCATCTGCCTCCTATACTCGTCCATACACCCCACTTAGTGCAGAATCCTCTGTGAATTACTACAAGTGACATGACCTGGTGTTCCATTTATAGTCTCGGGTGTACAGAGTGAAGAGAAAAGGCGTCCCATCTACATCTGACACGGGCATCTCCTTTGTTAAAAACAAACTTGAGCACATTTCCAAATATGTGCAGTCATTCTGAGGTGGTAGGCTGGGCTGACAGACAGATGAATTTGCTCGACGGTCACAAATACATCGCTTTTCCAAAAGCTTTGCAAGTCTTAAATGGATGTCTGCCTTAACGACTACCTCCTTGTCCAACAAAGCCTGCCAGCCAACACTAGAGAAGTACATTGATAACAAAATTACCGTATATACTCGCAGATAATTCAGGTCTTGATTTTACTGTGTAATTTCCGGTATTTTATGTCAGTTGTACAAGTTAAATGCGGAAAACTCACACTATTGGTCCAAGAGATTATGATATGCTAACGCCCACCTGAGAGAGTAACCACGGAGCACTCGGCCTTTTTTTTTTCTATGTATTATACAGTGGGTACGGAAAGTATTCAGACCCCCTTCAATTTTTCACTCTTTGTTATATTGCAGCCATTTGCTAAAATCATTTAAATTAATTTTTTCCCTCATTAATGTACACACAGCACCCCATATTGACAGACAAAAAAAAAGAATTTTTGAAATTGTTGCAGATTTATTAAAAAAGAAAAACTGAAATATCACATGGTCCTAAGTATTCAGACCCTTTGCTCAGTATTTAGTAGAAGCACCCTTTTGAGCTAATACAGCCATGAGTCTTCTTGGGAAAGATGCAACAAGTTTTTCACACCTGGATTTGGGGATCCTCTGCCATTCCTCCTTGCAGATCCTCTCCAGTTCTGTCAGGTTGGATGGTAAACGTTGGTGGACAGCCATTTTTAGGTCTCTCCAGAGATGCTCAATTGGGTTTAAGTCAGGGCTCTGGCTGGGCCATTCAAGAACAGTCACAGAGTTGTTGTGAAGCCACTCCTTCGTTATTTTAGCTGTGTGCGTAGGGTCATTGTCTTGTTGGAAGGTAAACCTTCGGCCCAGTCTGAGGTCCTTAGCACTCTGGAGAAGGTTTTTGTCCAGGATATCCCTGTACTTGGCCACATTCATCTTTCCCTCGATTGCAACCAGTCGTCCTGTCCCTGCAGCTGAAAAACACCCCCACAGCATGATGCTGCCACCGCCATGCTTCACTGTGGGGACTGTATTGGACAAGTGATGAGCAGTGCCTGATTGTCTCCACACATACCGCTTAGAATTAAGGCCAAAAAGTTCTATCTTGGTCTCATCAGACCAGAGAATCTTATTTCTCACCATCTCAGAGTCCTTCAGGTGTCTTTTAGCAAACTCCATGCAGGCTGTCATGTGTCTTGCACTGAGGAGAGGCTTCCTACAGGCCACTCTGCCATAAAGCCCTGACTGGTGGAGGGCTGCAGTGATGGTTGACTTTCTACAACTTTCTCCCATCTCCTGACTGCATCCCTGGAGCTCAGCCAAAGTGATCTTTGGGTTCTTCTTTACCTCTCTCACCAAGACTCTTCTCCCCTGGTAGCTCAGCTTGGCCGGACGGCCAGCTCTAGGAAGGGTTCTGGTCGTCCCAAACGTCTTCCATTTTATGGAGGCCACTGTGCTCTTGGGAACCTTAAGTGCAGCAGAAACTTTTTGTAACCTTGGCCAGATCTGTGCCTTGCCACAATTCTGTCTCTGAGCTCTTCAGGCAGTTCCTTTGACCTCATGATTCTCATTTGCTCTGACATGCATTGTGAGCTGTAAGGTCTTATATAGACAGGTGTGTGGCTTTCCTAATCAAGTCCAATCAGTATAATCAAACACAGCTGGACTCAAATGAAGGTGATCTCAAGGATGATCAGAAGAAATGGAAAGCACCTGAGTTAAATATATGAGTGTCACAGCAAAGGGTCTGAATACTTAGGACCATGTGATATTTCAGTTTTTCTTTTTTAATAAATCTGCAACAATTTCAAAAATTCTTTTTTTTGTCTCTCAATATGGGGTGCTGTGTGTACATTAATGAGGAAAAAAATTAAATGATTTTGGCAAATGGCTGCAATATAACAAAGAGTGAAAAATTGAAGGGGGTCTGAATACTTTCCGTACCCACTGTATGTTACTACATGACCACACAGTAATACCTGAACTATTCTGAAGCGACGTTTGCACTGATTTGTGTCTTTTGTATCTCACATCTCATACACCTTTATTGTAAGAGCATCCCTTATCTACGATGGAGTGTTCGATCTGAAGAAAATGTGAAGCTGGTTTTAAATTAAATTAAACATCGTTGAAGTAGCAAAAGAAATTGGTAACTGCGCTGCTGCAACAAAATTCGATGCGCCTGAGAAACTGCTGAGATTGGAGGAGGCAAGAAGATGTTAAAAAAAAAAAAAAAATGTCGCATTTTTGAACGGGCGTATAAGTCAGGGTCTGATTTTATGATCGATTTTTTGGGTTTCAAGAACTGACTTATATGTGAGTATATACGGTAATCCTGTTTGCTGCATTTTCCCCAGACAATTACAACTTTGCCATCTTTAGTTTGGACTAGTTGGACTTCTACACTGCATAGGAACAAAATATACCCAAGTTGCAAAATCTGGACAATGAGAAATTAAAAATAAGCCACATTTTAAAGTGCAGTTGTGACAACTCAGCCAGATAACAGAATGCAGAATGAAAGTCAGTGAATCATTTGGATTGCTGGGCTCAACATGCCCAGAAACGACTAGTCTTATGGCCTGTTAAAATTACAACACAGCCGACACCTCCTTTAAAAACAGTGCAATAAGACTTTTATTTAAACGTGGTAGTGTTTTATACAGGCTTACGGGCAATGGGATCAGGCCAAACCCTAATACATTCATTTGCCAACCCCTAATACCACATCTCCCACAACAGAGTACATAAACAGAATGTAAAATCAACACAATTAAAAACAAAAAGGGTACATTCACATTGAACAGAAAACACACACAAGTACAAGTCTCACCTTCCCCTTTATACCAAGTGTTTCAGAGACATGCGTGAAGCCCACGATGGATGCTGGTGCCACGTAAATGGACGTAAGTCGTCAGCTGCCACATCGGTCCTCCTGTGATGGTGAAGGAAGCGTTCTTTCGAAGACCCCCGACAATAAGAGTTTGTTTTCGGTCCTGCATTACAATATAAAGTTAAAGTGCTCCATCTCAAACTGTCACACTGGCACAGTAGGCAGCTCATCTGATAAACGTGACAGTTTGTTCCGTCTTCCAGTTTTGGCACCATTAAATCATTGCTGTAATTAAGAATGTGGCAGCAGACTCTATTCAGAGACGAGTTAAACTAGTAACTTATTTGCTTGGCTCACTTGTTGCTTTATGATATCCTTAATTTAGAAAAAAAAGTAGAATTTTATAAAGACACATAAAATTTTTTTGCAACACTGCTATTTTTTTGTTTTTTTGATCAAGAGATATGGCATTTGGTGCAAACGTTTCAGTATTAACAGGTTGAAAACCATTTTGGTCCTTACAGCAAGAAAAGAAAAAGTGCACAACAACCTAAAGATACAGAAATAGAGGACATATCTGGATTGGCTTTGAAGGTGAAACTCTATTATTGCAGGGTTCTGCCCAAGAGTACATGGCTGCTGTGACCGGACTGTGAACAACAAAAATCTGCAGGCACTTAACTCAAACGCCAAGGTGACAACGCCAATCTAATGCTTCTTGTTGTAGCTCAACAGCTTTCCAAACCCACTCAGTCCAGTGCCTTGCAATAATGGACTCTTTATACACACGTTCACCAATCACAGCCTGCGACAAATGCATAACAAGAACTCCCCAGTTTTATGGAAGATGTGCGTGGAGCAGGAAAATGAATCGCATGAAGGGGCAGAATGGCATGGCTTCAACTACCAAGGCTGAGGTTCCTACTAGTTGCACAGGTCACACCGTTGCTACACAAGTCTAATGCTTGGTAATTGAAATTAATAAATAAAAATACAAAAAAATCCAGGATTTTACATTAGAATGACTTTCTTCAGTCCAAGCTCTGACCACAAGAGGGCAGCAGTACTCATCTTGTAACAGGAATATGGAGAGCTGATCCATCCATCCATCCATTTTCCAACCCGCTGAATCCGAACACAGGGTCACGGGGGTCTGCTGGAGCCAATCCCAGCCAACACAGGGCACAAGGCAGGAAACAATCCTGGGCAGGGTGCCAACCCACCGCAGTGGAGAGCTGATCCTGAAAACCAAAACACTTACACCCCAATAAAAAAAGAGAAGTGGACCACCGAGCTAGTAATTAAGAAGAGAAAGACCACCCCAAAAAAAAAGGATATGTCCCAAATCGTTACACTACCAATAAAGGACCTTGCTTAGCAAGTACACAAGCAGCAAAGCTTTAGGCAGACTGCCCTGTAAAAGTGGACCACGTGGGTCATTCTAGCTTATCATTGAAACTGGTGGACGATGCTACATGAAATAGAATACAAAAATACAAAAAAAAAAAAAAAAATAAAGCTAGAACATCTAGAAAATAAAATGAGTCCCGTTCAAAAAAAACGAAAAAAAAAGACCCACTCCCAAAGAGTAAAAGGAACCCCCCCTAAGCGGTTCATTCAGCTTGGCCCCGTCCTTCTAGCTACAGTGCAATGGAATGTTCTTCTCCATTTTGGTATTAAAACCCTGATGACAACACAGCACACTCTTCATCGTTTAGTAGGAGTGTTTACATGCAACTGGCAGAATTTCACAGGCCTAAAAGAACAGAGTGATCTAGTTATGCACCGACCTGGACAATCTGCTCCTTAAAAAAACATTAGGGAAATGTGTCGTTAGCATCAAAAATAAATACAAACACACTACATCTGTGGAAATTCAGATACTAACAGGGAAGCTACATCGCTTTAAGAGATCCTATGCTGGAAAAGAAAACCCAAACAAGGAATATCAAACTGCAGAGGAATGCAAAAAAAAAGGACGACGACAGGGGGGTTGGGGGTCTAACCTAACAAGCACGAAACCCCCATTTATCAAGAGAATGTGCAATAAAAGCTTAAGAAAAGGCTGAACTGGTATAATGGAGCGCTTAAACACTCGGAGAGACCCTTTCACACACAATTAGCTTACTTAGCTTCCCAACACGTTGAAGAAAACACCCACTTGTTGATCCAACACGGAGAAACTGGAATGATAAATGGCGTAAACACACGTCTTTTGAGCTAGACGAGGGCAATAACCGATTCATAACATGCACTTAAGTAATAAAATGAATCCTTCTTGAAAGCCCCATTATTGACAGTTTGCTATGTGTGTCTACAATCCTTAAAGATAACCGCTGCTCCAGGCAAACAAACATTTCATCAATAAAGCATTCAGCAGGGTAACATCTCAGTCCAAAAGTGTCCTAAAGTCATTGTCAGCAAGCAATGAAAACGTACAAAAGTGCCACCATTTCTATAAAAAGATGGAAAAATATCGTTTGCATTTAACATTAATGAAACGTTTTAGTGTTTTTACATTCGGCTGACACACTTTTGAATGTCAAAAGTTCCTTCTTCAGAACAGCGAGGGAGATGTAGGGGCCACTGCAACTGGAACTGTCCTCACAAAGAAGGATTTCACTTCGGAACCAAGAAAACCAAATCTTTACGATAAAAGGAGAGGAGAAAAGTTACAGAGGCCAATCCATGTTGTCCAAAACTGTAAACTTTCCAGTTTCCTGCACTTGTCAAATAATCCATTATGGTCAAAGTTAGCCATCCTTCCAATTAAATTTCAAGAACAAACTGAAGGAGGACTTTTCGAACTCCTTACTGCTGCTTTACAGTACCAGTACCGTTTGCATTACTTGAGAAATCCTAAAACAGGGCAACAAAGTTACAAGACAGCAACACATTAAGATTATAGATCCTGTACATGAACACTCCTGCGCCACTCGCTGAAAGACGTTAAGTGCAGATCTCCCTCTCAGATATCAGGCTTGACTTTCAATACCCAGAGATACACAAACCAAAGCACACGTCTAACTCGCCTTTTCAGAAAGGAGGTTTAGCGCACCACAGGGAAGAATGAAGACTCAGACTGTCAGGTCTCTCCAAAGACCACACACTACCTAACATAAAGGAATCTTAAGAAAGTAATCAATCTTTGGTCAAAATAATTAAAAGCCTGAGCCTGACTTGATTTTGATCAAATGACTTGACCGTAATTCTCTCTTAAAAGATAGCAGACGTTAGCCCAAGCTGTCTTCATTCATTTAAGCAGACCACCCTTGCTTCAGCACATCATTCAATACTTCAGAGTGATTAACAAGCAGTGTGGTGACGCAATCCTGTGGGATGTGAAGATATCGGAAAGTCATACACGTCGTTCTATGAAGCCCATTAACTGCTCTTCCTTACAGTTCGTGTCTTTAGGGGAGGCAAGGTGTAAGTAGCTTTTGGAACATCTACCCATCAGCGCATTCTAAATAAAAAGCATCAAGCTACCTTCACAAAGTGCAAAAGACTAGCCTACTGGAAACACTGCTGCAGGAAAAATAAATGTTCTTGATGTAGGTCAACTCAAGCAGGTTTACCAAGTAAAGCAAAAATAGGACAATATAAATCTGTAAAAAACAAAAAAAAGAACGGTATGCAAGTGAAGGGGTACGTCGTGGGTAGGTTACAGTAGCAAAACAGGAACAAGTTCAGAAGAATAAAAGTTCATATCGAGAGTCCATTGACTGAACGTATGACTGAAGTAAAAAGCTGCTGAAATGGAAGTTACACGACCTACGGAGCAGTAAATCATTCCCGAGTCTTTAGATCCAAGCCAAGGTGTTTTCTACTGCATGCATGGGAGCCAAGTTAGGAATATAAGGTGGGGGGGGGAAATGATTTAAAAAAAAAAAAAAATGGAGCCACACCACTTCTGAAGTTGCCATCTACGTATGGCTGAATAGTACTTCACTCACGCTACGCCAAGTCTGTAGTAGCACTCCATCGAGTAGAGTAACCAGCTCTACCGTAAAGTACAGCAATCCAAGAGCTGAATGATCTGCTGACTGCAGAATATTTCATAGCCCCGGAGTAAAGCAGTTGGTCATGTGGAATGGTACGAAATATCGCGCTGGGCAGGAAGAGCTAATTCTGAGGGGTCACATGGTAATTCTGGGGCGTTGAGTAGTAGTTGTGGTGCTGATTTGCTTGGATGTTGCCATAAGCCAAAAGCAAAGGGGCAGTTGCTGTTGAAGGACCACTTAGCAACTGTGGAATCACAGTAAAGCTGCCATTTCTCTGGATAGTGCCGTACCAGCTGGTGCCAGTTTGAGGGGTAGAGGAAAGGATGCTGCAAAGACAAAAGAGAGAGAGGAAAAAAAAAAACAAAAAAAACAGAGGACGTTTTATTTTGATATAACCAAGTCACCTCATTCCAAGTTTGCAAATGAAACAGCAATTAAAAAAAAAAATATATCAATTACACTACAATCTGTGCAGTGAGACGTCAAGCAAAATGACACCTTTTATTGGCTAACTAAAAAGATTACAATATGCAAGCTTTCGAGGCGACTCAGGCCCCTTCTTCAGGCGAAATGTCATCAAATGTCGCTGTCCATGGGTGCCAGTTTCTTCCACCTGGTCTTCAATTCCATGTAGTAGCAGTACATATCAGTGTCTTGTATGTCTGTTGTACCATGTTAGCCATTATGAATGTAGTGAGACGTCAAGCAAAATGACACCTTTTATTGGCTAACTAAAAAGATTACAATATGCAAGCTTTCGAGGCGACTCAGGCCCCTTCTTCAGGCGAAATGTCATCAAATGTCGCTATCCATGGGTGCCAGTTTCTTCCACCTGGTCTTCAATTCCTTGTAGTAGCAGTACATATCGGTGTCTTGTATGTCTGTAGTACCGTGTTAGCCATTATGAATGTAGTGAGACGTCAAGCAAATTAATGGCCCCTTTTATTGGCTAACTAAAAAGATTACAATATTACATCTTGCCTGAAGAAGCCCCCCCCCTCCCCCGAGTTGCCACGAAAGCTTGCATATTGTAATCTTTTTAGTTAGCCAATAAAAGGGGCCATTAATTTGCTTGACGTCTCACTACATTCATAATGGCTAACACGGTACTACACCCTAGTACTACTACAATCTGTGTAAAGAGAGTTTGTCTGTGAAAATATTTATTGATGAAAAGCAAAACAGAAGTTAATCTTGGAATGCAAGAGAAGGGGTTTGGGCATTGGCAGTTTTGCAATATGGGTACTAATGGAGAGACTTGGTTGGAACAATACAATACATTATCAACTAAAAAACTAATTACTGACCTTCCCCGGTCTCCCCTGGAACTGATACTTCGAGACAAATCGTCGTCACTGTCATAGCGCCGTGGATTATCGAAGTAATATGCCCGGGAGCTGAAGCTGTGGCTATTAATCATACCCCCTGGAGTCTGCAGGATGACAAAAAAAGAATTTTTTTTTTACCTCCAAATAATACTAATTATTAACTTAAAAACTACTTTTATATTTAGAATTTATATACAGCAAGTCCCCTACACACCAACGAGTTCCATTCCGAGAGCAAATTTGTGAGTCCAGACCTAACCTACCTCTCCTCAACTCCTTTTGAAAACATATATTTGTACTGTACAGTACACAAGTAAGTGCTTTTACAAATTTATATTTGTATTTTTTGTTATAGATTTCTAGTGCATTTTAACAACAAACAATTGATAGTTGTTTTTGATTCCCATTGTTTTCCCTCAGGTGATGTCGGTACAGAAGGCTCTCTTTCTGACTAGTGAACAAGCCCACGTGATTGTCTTCAAATCCAATTCCGGCCGCCACACAAAGTGAGCAATCTGATGACATCATCACTCGACACCTACTGCCCATCACTTAGTATTGATGCCTGGTAAGTTTTCACAGTGAAGATTCGTGGAAGGTTTTGAAACGAGGACAAACAACACAACAAAAGTCCATCCGGCACTAACTCCAGTTTGAGTTTATCAATATAAACGCCATCACTAAGCCCGCGATACTCCTGATGGGATGCGCATATCTGAAGATCATACATTAGAGTCGATTAGGACAAGTCAAGGAGAACTAGCTCTTCACAAGATCCAACTGAAGGTCTCTCCTGCACCTGCGCTCCACCATGCTACTGAACATCCTGGGCTTGAAATAAAGCACGTTAACTCCGCATAGACAAGAGATACGGCCAAAAGGACAACCACTTGTAGGAGAGGCACACATGTGACTGAGAATGTAAAACAATAGCAGCACTGGATTTACACTCCGCTTAGCACCAGACATGTGAACGATCCTACGTGCTGCAGCAAAATTTGAAGTTATGCTACAATTTTATGCTAAAATTTTTCTCTTATTTAAATAATTTTTAATCTCTTGTACATGTACATTTGGATCTTCGAAAGTTCGTAACTTGAAGGTTCATACGTAGGGGACTTACTGTATAGACAAACACAAATATACATCTTGATTAGCACCTGTTAATCAAAATATGTGGTCATTATACTCTGCGCACATGACAATACACGTGCACACACAGAGTGATGCATGTCCAGGAGTTTAGATACAGTATATCGTATATATAGTATATAGCAAAAGTATTTAATCCCCTTAAAAGTCATCAACATTTTCTGCATGACAAAAGATTTGTACACATTTATTCATTCAATATTTTAAACGTAAACTCTTATGCTGCAACAATACATTTCCAATGTCAAAAGAAACCATTTTCTGTAGATGTTTAACAGACGTTAGTGTTTGCGTAAGTATCTAAACCTCTGTTGACATGCAGAAAATGAGGAGTGAATACCACACCACCGGATTCAGTTTTAAACGTACAGACTATTACAGGCTGCCATATAGTAGCTGACATCACAATCAATTGAATTTGGAGGAAAAACAGTTGTGTAGTACGCTGGTAGATGGACTGCTGACAGTTAATTGGTGCGAGAGCAAGAGCGAGAGAGACAGAGAAAGAATGGACAGCAGATGTGGCAAAACCCCTACAGTTCATTTATTTAATATTTCATATTATTCCTGATTTCAATCAGTTAACCCACAAAGTACACTAAAAATGTCAACTGTATTCAAACCTGGCTACCATGAACCGCTACAGCTTGTGCATCTTTACATCAAATCTTGAATTATGGTCCAAAAGAATGCAGTCACTGCAGTTTGCTGGTTACCATTGTCACATTTGACAGGAGCAGTGTCTCTACTGTGACAAATATTTGATAATTTATCAGAAATGAACCAAATAACCGTGCAGATTTGTGAACTAAATTGGGAGGGCACCTCAAGCAGATTAACTCTCTTGGAATGTGTCAGACTGTAGAAATGATTGTAGGCCTGACGCTGGACTCTATCGAGGAGTTGTATATGTTACAGGTAAAGCCCTGAAAATGAGAAACCCAGCATTACCCGGATAAAGCTGGAATAACATATGAGTTTCTAACTCTACCCGAGTAATGCCAGGTTTGTACAGGCCTTTTGGATAATGTGATCTTTTCTCGGTAATGCTAGATTTATCCAATTTCTGGCTGTACCCATAACATACACAGTTATATGTTATGTGCAACAGTTTTAGGCAGGTGTGAAAAAAAGGTGTAAACAAAGAATGCTTTCTGAAATATAAATAATGATTGTTTATTGTTATCAATTTACAAAATGCAAAGTGAGCGAACAAAAGAAAAATCTAAATCAAATCAATATTTGGTGTTACTACCTTTTGCCTTCAAACCAGCATCAATTCTTATAGGTACACTTGCACAAAGTCAGGGGTTTTGTAGGATTCTAGTCAGGTGTCTGATCAACCAATTATACCAAACAGGTGCTAATGATCATCAATGTCACACGTAGGTTGAAACACAGTCATTAACTGAAACAGAAACAGCTGTGTAGGAGGCTTAAAACTGGGTGAGGAACAGGCAAACTCTGCTACCAAGGTGAGGTTGTGGAAGACAGTTTCATGTCATGGCAAGATTGAGCACAGCAACAAGACACAAGGTAGTTATACTGCATCAGCAAGGTCTCTCCCAGACAAAGATTTCAAAGCAGACTGAGGTTTCAAGATGTGCTGTTCAAGCTCTTTTGAAGAAGCATGTTGAGGATCGTAGACGCAGTGGTCAGCCAAGGAAACTTAGTGCAGCAGATGAAAGACACATGAAGCTTATTACCCTTCGAAATCGGAAGATGTCCAGCAGTGCCATCAGCTCAGAACTGGCAGAAACCAGTGAGACCCAGGTACACCCATCTATTGTCCGGAGAAGTCTGGCCAGAAGTGGTCTTCATGGAAGAGTTGCAGCCAAAAAGCCATCCCTCCGACTTGGAAACAAGGCCAAGCGACTCAAGTATGCACGAAGACATAAGAAGTGGGGTGCAGAAAAATGGCAGCAGGTGGTCTGGACTGATGAGTCAAAATTTGAAATATTTGGCTGTAGCAGAAGGCAGTTTGTTCATCAAAGGGCTGGAGAGCAGTACAATAATGAGTGTCTGCAGGCAACAGTGAAGCATGGTGGAGGTTCCTTGAACGTTTGGGGCTGCATTTCTGCAAATGGAGTTGGAGATTTGGTCAGGATTAATGGTGTTCTCAATGCTGAGAAATACAGGCAGATACTTATCCATCATGCAATACCATCAGGGAGGCATATGATTGGCCCCAAATTTATTCTGCAGCAGGACAACGACCCCAAACATACAGCCAAAGTCATTAAGAACTATCTTCAGCGTAAAGAAGAACAAGAAGTCCTGGAAGTGATGGTATGGCCCCGACAGAGCCCTGATCTCAACATCATCGAGTGTGTCTGGGATTACATGAAGAGACAGAAGGATGTGAGGAAGCCTACATCCACAGAAGATCTGTGGTTAGTTCTCCAAGATGTTTGGAACAACCTACCAGCAGAGTTCCCTCAAAAACTGTGTGCAAGTGTACCTAGAAGAATTGATGATGTTTTGAAGGCAAAGGGTGGTCACACCAAATATTAATTTGATTTAGATTTCTCTTTTGTTCATTCACTGCATTTTGTTGATTGATGAAAATAAATGATTAACACTTCCATTTCTGAAAGCATCCTTTGTTTACAGCATTTTTTCCACACCTGCCTAAAACTTTTGCATAGTACTGTATATCACAGGTCTGGAAACATGCTTTAAATTTAACCAGACAACACTTACCTGGATAATCATCTCTTTCATTTTCTTTCTTACAGCAGCCACCATGGTTAAACAGTCTTTGAGTCAGCTCTGTAATTTTCTGAACTCCAAACATTTCAATCCAAACAAAGTCGGCATGTTTATATTATTTTATAAAGATTCAGTTGGTGTGTTACTGGGCGGGAGTGCAACTCTACAACGTCAAATTGCTTTACACGTTTGCTTTTTGTATGGCCTTTTATGAAAATGTTTACACAGTTATGATGTATTTAATGAATCTAAAAAAATTATTATATATGAATACATAATAGCAGTAAATGTGGCATTTGCAAAATGTTGGGCACCTTACTAAGTCAGTACTTATTAATGCCCCCTAAGGCAAATAGCATAGCTTGAAAATATTTTTGTAATAAGTAAGCTATGAGTCTTTGAATTCTTGGTGCAGATCGCATCCAGCTGTGAGATATTCTTAGGCAGTCCAGCATGCGCAGCACACCTCCGATTTACAATGATGTGAAGGCCATTATAAAAACTTCACCTTTCGTTTCTTAACATACTTCCTAGTACATTTGGAAGTGTGTTTTGGATCATTGTCCTGTTTGTAGAAGCCATCTGGTTTTCAGCCTCAGTATGCTGATGGACTGTCCCAATATTCTCTTTGAGGATTTGTTGATATTTAGCAGAATCCATTGTTCCTTGTCCTTGCACTGTGTTTCCTGTTCCACACAACCACAAAGCAAAACAGATTCACCACCAGGCTTAAAAGTTGGCAGGGTGCTCCTTTCTTCAAATGCTGCTCCACCTTTTGTAGCTGTGGCCAAAGAGTTCAACATTAACTTCATCTGACCACAGCATTTGGTTCAAAAATGCCTCGTCTTGTGCAGATGTTTCGTAAGGTTTCCTTCTGATGGTGGTTTCATGAAGGCCATGTCTGTGTAAGTAATGTTGCTCGGTAGAGAAGTGCACTTCCATCCCTTTCTCACGTCAATCTGTCTGCAGTTCCTTAGGGTCATGTGGGGGTTTTGTTTTGCTTCCTGCACAGTATACAAGCTGTTCTGTCTCAGTTTTCCAGATCTGATCTTGACCTCAGCAGTCCCCATTAAGTGCCATTTCACAATAACATTTCGGATTGTGGAAACTGCTAGCTGGAAGCACTTTGATATCTCATTTATAGTCTCCCTCCCGCTGCTTTGTAGGCACCAATTTGTTTAATTTTCTGATCCTCAGTCAGTTGCTTAGAAGAGGCCATGGTTGCTGCGTGTTATACAATGTTTAACGTTAGAGTCAGAATGCGTTAGGCTCTGGGATCGTCATCCACTGACAATTCCTAAGTTCGTGACTTGACTAACCCCTAATGAGCTAAACCAGACCAGAGTAACAACTGAGCAACTTCTGAGAACTTACAACTGAGAGAGTGTCCAAACTTTTGCAAATGCTACATATATCCTTTAACACTTATTTTTTAGTTAAAGCAGAACTGCACATATTTTTAAAAAAAGCCTTTATTTTATCTGCTGTCAAAAATATATTTACATTTTTTACTTCAAAATATGTACTTTGGCTAGGGGTGTCAAATATTGCATGGAACAGTATTAATATTCAGTACTACTGGTTATAATGTGTCATATATCATATATTGTATTTACTTTGGTATGGGTTTGAATGCAACAACAAGAGAAATTCCTAGCAACTATGGTGCCTGGCAATGCAGTAAATCTGAAATTCAAGAAAAGCAAAACATGCCCTTCAGTATCATAACCCATTGTCAGCTTGCAGAGCGTGAACTGGCACCCTTAAGCACCTTTCAATAACGGACAAAAATCTGACTAAGAAGTGGGTTTTACCTGCAGCCAATAATGCAATCTACTGGAATTTAAATAAAGGTGTATAAGATGTAATGCACGTGACTTCACATAGCTGTTAGTCAGCTGCAGCATCATGGTTGGACGTTACAATCCTGCCTTGAAAGCTTTGAGAGAGATTTCTATTTTTCATTTACTTTCTGTAAGGAGATAGCTTCATGTATCATGAAAACAATAACACAATAATTAGAAAGTAATAGCTCACCAGATTCTGATTGGGCCTCTGTACCCTGAAAAAAACAACCACGAGACTTGTTGGTAGGAGCTCCCAGAAAAACAGAATGATCCCAAAGACAACATATGCTTCTCCTTGGATTTTTTCCACATCTGCCTGAATAGATAAATACAGAGATTATGTTAAGGCAAACCATTCATAACAGACTGTGGAGTCAACTACATAGGTGCCATTTCAGTGAAGCAATAAGAAAATTGTTATACGTGTAGAACAGTATAACAATGATAATGGTGTCAACATTCATACTGTGGAGTGGACAAGAAAAGTTTATATAAAACTCTACATTCAGTATTTCTTTCCTTGACCACTGGGACATACTGAGTTATGGTTCAACTTGAGCTTTTGGACTACAGTAAACAGTAAGTAAATCTGAAGTATTATGGCCATTCAAGCCAAATTTGATTTCAAAAGTTATGGTTTTCCAGTATTGGTGAACTTCAATCACCTTGAACACACCTAGAAGATGATAATGAAAAAAAAAAAGAGCTGAATGAAAACTTATGTGGTAAAGAGAAAGTGAAAGGTGATTCAGGGATGTGAAGGGAAAGGCAGTGAATGAAAGGGTGAAGAAGAGGTGCACGGATGTATATTTCAGAACTCAAGGCTGAAGGGTTTGTTAAAGATGATCAGGATGGCACAAAGAGACAAAAGAGTCCTACAAAGCAGAAAAGGGTGACTGGCATTTAGCCAAACAAGATGAGCAAAAATCAAGGCTGCTAAATCAGATGTTGATTTTGTATGCAGTGAAATGCATTCATACAGAATTGCAACAGCATTAAAAAAAAAAGTGAAGAGGAAACTTACTTTACTAACAATATATAATCATCTTAAAACACACACTCAAGTATTTAGACTTCAAACCTTGAAACACAGGGCACCGGGTTCACTCTATGAATTGCTATGCTAAATCTTTATTATCTTAAGCAAAGCCACAATGTTTACAATCCTGTAGCCAGCACCAAGGATTAGATTAATAATTAATGATCCAAATACAGAAGGCTGTGTGTGCTGCAGATATACACACAGGATTTGCTATCTAGGTCAGTGGCTCAGTAAGCCATACAGCATCAAGGAGGAGAAAAGTGTTTCAGCTTTGCATCTGACAAAGACAATGTCTAGAACTGAAAATATTTTTCTTAACAATTAAACAAGATTGAGAAAATACTTGTTTCAATAAAGTTGAAAGTACCAAAGAATATTTGATCAAGTATAGCATTGTCTTAACCTTAAATAACAAAGCATTACTGCAATTACTGAGCTAAACCCCACGGAGACTAAAGCCCCACCTTGAGTTGCACCTTCATGCTTACCTAGGCTAGGGTGCTAGAAATGCTGTAGCTTTGAGAAGGATTGCAATATTAAAGGCCTAAAAGACACCATAATTAAATGTTTTTTTTTTCTCTAAAGAAAATAAAACTTGCATTTAAACAATTTTTATAGCTTGAAAATAAGTTTCTTTATGCAGAAAAGATTATGGAAGTGATATGCATACTTTGTAAAAATTTTACATGTTCACTTACTGAAATATCAAGGCCGAAACCATGTCAAAATCACACCAAGCCACAAACGATTATTTAAATTATCCAACCAATGCATTGAAAGTCCCTCCCCCCCCCCCCCATCAAAATCAATCCACTGTTCTCAAATATTCTTAGTTGCAAAATATTTACTAAAGGTGAACAAAATAGAAAAAAAAAGTCCAACCTGACATTATTTCAGCGTTTCATTTTATTTCACTGTTTACATAAACAAAAGCTGATTTCTGAATAGTTTTCTAAATATTTGAAATCAACGGCACAGTACATCACAAATGACATACAGCAAGCATTCAGTGGCTAATAATGTAGTACTAGGGTGTTGTACCATGTTAGCCATTATGAATGTAGTGAAAAGTCAAGCAAAAATGCCACCTTTTATTGGCGAACTATAAAGGTAACAATATGGAAGCTTTCGAGGCAACTCAGGCCTCTTCTTCAGGCAAGATGTAATGTGTATATAGTGGCTAGTAATGAAAAGCAGTCTTCTTGATCAGAGGGCTCAAAAATCACCCAAACCATTATCTCCTACTCTGTCTCTCTCTGTTCATTTATCACACTGCTTGCTACCAAATCTGGTAAAAGTGCCCTATGGTTACTTAAACTAGCATAAAATGAGCAAAACTGTCTTTTTGTGTTATGAATTCAAAGCATGTGATAGGTAAAGTCTATTGATTTCTTGAATGTTCTTTCGGTACCCAGAGTGCAGTGGGCACGTGCAATCTGCAGTTATCAGTTCTAAAAATGTTTAAACTCCCAACTTCTTGTACTGTTCTGGGATTTCTCTGCTCATGCAGAATTCTTAAGGGTTTTTTTAAAGAATGACCCTCTTGTTGTTAGTTTAATCACCTGGCATCTTTTAGAGCTGCTGCAGTTTCAATTAGTGACGGCAAGTTTTTACCTTGTTATATGCTGAAAATGTGCACACTCAAAAGAAAGCTATATTCTCTCTGGCAAGGGTGATAAAATAAGGAACAATGTTGAGAAATGACTTAGTGAAGAATAATAAAGCAAAGAAAAAGCTTTTAATTTAAACAGATAGAAGCTATAGCACTAGCTGTAATAAAATATTTTTGTTCTTGAATAATTAACTTTTTCTTCTAGACAGGATGTCTCATCTCTTTAGTTTTGCAGGAACAGGATCAAAGTGATCGCGGGGTCTCATGTCAGTCTTTAATGGAGACCAGCTGCTACCAATTAACCCAGAAGCACATGATCTTCATGACTTGAAATGCACAAAGTCCTCTCCTTAGCCCTTTGGTTCAGGGTGCTTTAAAGCACATGGATTACCTTCCAGACATCCCACTGTTAGCTCTCCTTGTACTCCTTACCTCTGGACAAGATGCTTAAGGTAAGGTGTTCCCCGCTCATCAATTACAGGACTGTCATTTCACCACAGGATGTTCGTGAAGCTAGATGATCAATGATAAACCAGCTGTATCTGTCAGGAATTGTAAGGAGGTCATTTCTAGGTTCTTTTAAGCTCCTTCCAGGTTATCTGTTCTGATGAGCTGTCCTGATCAAGTGTTTATAAGCTCACTACATTAATGTGTACAGAGTAAAGGGATATTGTTACTTGTATGTGCTAAATCAACATGCAACAAGTTGCCACGATCAGCAAGTATAGCAAGCTTGCCTCCAAACGTTTCTTTCCATACCTGACAGTACTTCAGAACATGGACATGAATGTATACCATGAGCCTCCATTTGTACAAAATGTCTTCAGTAGTAAGTTCTATGTTTGCTAAAAGCAGAATTCCAAACCACTTTAGACATTAGACTTTTCATCTTAGCTGGGTGATGGTGTAGAAATCACGTATATGCCATGCAAATCTGTGGCCATGCAGAGAGATTTTAAATTACAGCAAAGGGGGAAGAAAAAATGGCCTGTGCTCGCTAATCTACAGAAGTCAACTCCTTTTGGAACATGAGCTGACCTGGTCTGGTGATGTTAACAATTACACCAGTGTATACAGAGAAGATCATGTAACCCGCACACACCAAAGGCTTAACTGTTCCACTATAGGATACACAATTTCTGGCAATGGCCCATTGAGAATGTGTTGACATGAACAAGTTAACAGTAAATCTTAATGTTTTCTTTCATTTACAGATCACATTTTGAAACTGAACACCTACTTATGGTTAGTAGCAGAGCTTGGAAAAAAAAAATGAAGATAACATACTGTATGTTGGAACATAAATGTGAAAAGGGTTTAGAGTCTTGTCATAAATGTGTAATAATGATAACAACCCTACCTGATCAGACACATTGTACCAGCTATAGTTGAATGAAGTTGGTTGCTCTTCTGGAGACAACGCTACCACCACAAGGTTATAGCAGGCTCGGGAAGTGTAAAGAAAGATTACTGCTGCACCAATTGTGGTAGCTTGACACACAGAGGTTCCCTGCAAACATAAACAAATGTTTTATTAAAAAAAAAAGTAAATCAGTAACACGTCAGTCAGTGAATGACAACTCATATCTTGTATTCTAGAAGGAAAAAAACGTCCTAACAATTCAAAAGGCAAAACACCATTTTCCAAAAAGTACTCCAAATTCCCTTTTCCCACTATATAGCTATGCCTCACCGGCATGTTTTGGCACAAACATTATTACTAGCCTCAATTTCAAACCTGGCTGTTAACAGTTGTGAACAAAGGGAAAACGTACGTAAAGAGTGGGGTGAATGTCAGAAAAATTAGAAGAAGTCAGGCCTCATAGTTTTTGCAACAATGGCTGATCACTTACTCCGTTAAGGCAGCCATGTCTACATGTAGAATTAAACACAGAAACAAAGAGAGCACAAGAGTGCTGGGCACAGAGCACAGGCGTAAAACAGAAAAATTTGAAGCACAAGCTATCAAAAATCTAACTAAACATACAGACATCATAACACAATCTAGCTAAACTCAGACACCCTGTGGAAGGGGCTTAAAATGCATTGGATTCAGAAAGTATTCAGTCCCCATCACTTTCTGGACACTTTATTTTGTGTCGTAGATTTAATTTTAAATTGATTAAACTTCAATGTTTGTCCCTCTATCTACACTCAGTAATGGCTTTAAAGTCACGGTACTGAAGAGCAACTTCAACACACAACAAGAGAGTAAGGAATGAGAAGTTAAACTGATGTTAAAATGTAAACACATTGCAGTATGGTTTGAATGGAGACCAGCGTTTTATGACCAAAATATGAGGACTATTTATATCTACCTGACTGATCCAGTAGATCTGATTACAGATCCACATTGTAAGGAAAGCTTGTCAAAAACCACAAAAGACTGTTTGAGAGCCATCTCATCAGAAGATCTTAATCATACATTGTTGTCCTTTCTTGCTAAACGAATCTTACTTTGGAGAGGTCTCTTAATAATCTTACACTAAAGATGCCTCGCATACAGGTTTTAGAATTGTCTCTCTTTCCTGGTCTGTATGTATAAGCACAGAGTTATGGACGGCACACTTGGACGGACATCCTGGCCAGGACTGAATAAAGATTCTTACTTGGCCAGTAGGCCAGTGCAATGAAAGGACCGGGGGAGGGAGCACAGATGAATATTTTCTTCCACAGAACACTAGGTGGCAGCTTCCCAGGGTTGGGATTCTCACACGGACGCCTGCAGGGCATGCTGGGACCTGTAGTCCCATGAGGCAGCCCTGTAGGGTTCTTTGGGGGCCGACAGGGGGAGGTAATGGGATTCTCAATCCCTAATTTATGGGACTTCCATCTGACCTGAAATACTTCCATCAGGCTATGCCCTAGCACCAAAAGTACTCCCAGGTAGAAGCTGCAAGAGATCACTTGTCCTCATCCAGGAGAGCTGGAGTCTGGTGGAAGAGGACAAGGATTGCCTGGATAGAGTGGAAGCGAAGAAAGAGAGAATAAGAATGAGAATTGTGTTTTGCCGTTGTTAAAAACAAGCCCTTTGTAAGGTATTTTGTATAATAAAACATATTTGAAACCAGGACTTGTGTCTGTGGTTTGGGGTTCTATAATGCCCCCTAGTGGTCATAAATGGTAACCCCAGTTTCTGTATTACACCTTGACTGAACAAGGGACCTGAGCTGCCCGGACAACCTGCATACAGTGGAATCTTGGATCACGAATGTCTCTGAACACGTACAAGTCGGGTTATGACCAAAAAGTTTGCCAAACTTTTGCATCTGTTCACGACCACACATTCGGGTGATGAACAAGCCAGCTTCCCTTCTGGTTCGTACTCGCCGATGATTTACGCATATGTTCAGTCTCTGCCTGTACCTGTACAGTACATTGTTCTCGATCAGACGTGCATCGCACAGAGGGACTTTTCCGAAAAACTGTAATTTTGTATAAATTACGGATTTTTCAAATGTTCATTTTTTTCCCTGTGCTTAAAACTCATTTAAAAAAAAAAAGTGTTTACAGTGATCGGTTCATAAGGCTATCAGTGTGAACTCCTGCAATGTTACTTTCTTGGTTGTTTATGGTTGGTTTTTAAATAAAGTTCGGATTTGTTTAAATGTTCCTTTTTTTCCCCTGTGCTTAAAACTCATTAAAAAAAAAAAGTGTTTAACTCTTTTAGGGCTAATTTTTGTTTTGTTTCTTTTCTCCCAGGGCTGAATATTTTTCCAAAAACTAACATTTTTTAAAAAAGAACACAAAGCAATTGTTTAACATATCAAATCAACAAAAAATATTTACTTTTGACAAATGTTACTGTCTTGCATGTTGTATGAGCCTGCATACTCTATGATTTCACATACATATCACATACATTTTACACAGCAAAGTCTGATCTCGCTCAAAGCAGCCAATTTCAGTCATTGCCACATTGCACTCCTTACAATGTGTGTTGCTTTGGTGCCTATTTTTCAATTGTCTGTTGCTGCACTTTCTCACATAAATTGTTAGTGTGTACTGTAGAGAGACAAGTCACCCATTTGCCATCGTGCCATGCCACTGCCACCAAGTTTTCTGCCTGCATGAAAACCGTATTGTCACCTCTTTTCATCTTCTGAAACTTTATGAACTTTATGTATGGCATTATAGCCTGGCTCACCCCATGGGATTTGCTTCTGTTTATTACAGAAGTGAATAAAACTTTGCAGCAGCACGTACCTAAGCCACCAGGAGACAAAACACGTTTGGACCAATGCTCCCTGAAGTTATATCACTAGTTCTGTCCCATCTCTATTTGTAATGCCACAGCGCGCTTCATCTCGTCTTTCGTTGTGGGTTTCCACTTTGAAAAACGAGAATGCGATGGAAACGCAGCCCGCGATTCAAAAAAAATCTCTGCCTACCTGTTTGTCTCGTCTGACAGTAGCTGAAAAGCAGCATCAGGAGAGAGCAGCCTGAAGTACAGCAGCTGGTGATCTGTCGTGTCCAACAGCAAGCCATGCTGTCTTGTAAACTCTGGTAGCCAGATCGGCTCTGAACGGATCAATGTCTGTGTATTTATTCCATGCGAACCTTGCCGTAGATGCATCGGCTGCGCGAAGGCACTCAACTGGCAGCAGATCCGCTGGAGCGGCATCGGCTGGTGTCTGATCAGCTGATGCCTGCTTCTCACTCTCTTGCTCGATCTCCTGATCACTGCCAATAAAATCCGATTCTGAAAAATCAAGAGTCCGACTCCGCGATAATGCGCAAAACATTGTCTGCCGAGTGTTTTCTTTTCTGCACTTGCTTCGCTGCCTTTTCACATGTCGGTGCCATCTTGCCTTTGTTCAACTCACGCACACACAAGGTTTAGTTGCCGAGTCAACGGAGTCTAGCATTCCTCCAAGCACAGAGGGAATGCCTGTGACGTGACAGTGAGATTTGTCGCCATTAACAGCTGATTGTCGCCCCCTATCCCTGGATGTCGACTTTTGTCGACATTAGCCTTCAACCCCTCCTGTCGACAAAAGTCGACATCCGCCCTAAAAGAGTTAAAGCGAGCGGGTCGTAAGGCTATTAGCGTGAACTCTTGTAGTGTTAGTTTTCTCTGTTCAAGGTTTTCTCAGTGTTATTCAATGTTTTTACATTTAGTTTACTATTACACTGTGCATTCTATGGTATAATTAACTATTTTTGTGCTTAAAACTTTTAAAAAAATATATTTACATTCAGCTTGTATGGTCCGGAACAGATTAATTGTATTTACATACAATCCTATGGGAGGAAATTGCTTCGGGTTGCGACCAAAGTTTTGGAATGAATTACAGTCGTAACCCGAGGTTCCACTGTATTGTAATCTACCCAGTTAGCCAATAGACAAACAATGTCAATTGCTTCACGTCTCACTGCACTCAATAATCTGTAAAGAGAAAATGAAAACATCATTTTAGAAAACAGTTTAGTCAAGCTGGTTACAGGGATGATATTGCACCAGGGCAGCTGACATTTTCCTGAGCCAGGACTAAATGAATAGTCAGAAAAAACCCATGTGAATTCTGCTGGCATATATATGGCTGAGCAAGATTGTTACGTAACACAGAAGCCCTTGACCACAATCTTTTTACAGGAAACTTCAAAAACAAACCAACTAATTAAAGCTAGGTTTGTCTATGCCTATTTTATAGGCCTAAGGGAGTTACACAGTAGTCAGTTTTAAGGTTAAAACAAGACATCTGCTGCCCTTTTTGATTTGTGGTGCATTTTTTTTTTTACTTGGACCACCGTGACTTAACTGCTCGAAATAATTGTTCATTCCCATATTTTCTTAATTTGCTTTCTGCAATACAAATTCACGAGAACCTGGAGTCTATAAATTAAGGTGGCAATGAGTGTAAACCTGAAACCAACTCCAAGTGCGATGTCAGATCTTCACTCGACTAACTTGCAAGCCATTGAGACAATAAATCACTTGCAAATAAAACTGCCCCTCCACAAGACCACCAGGCCCCTCAGACTTATCACCTCTGTTGTGTAATCTGCACTAAGCAAAGTGAATGTATGCAGGGCTGCTGGTGCCGATGGCATACCTGGGCATGTGCTGAAGGCCTGTGCTGGGCAACTGTCTGAGGTCTTCAGTGAGATCTTCAATCTGTCTTTGGCCCGGGACATCGTTCCAGCATGCTTTTGTCCACGATTGTCCAGTCGCCTAAACTATCCTCTCCAAGGAGCCTGAATGACTATTGTTCTGTTGCACTCACCCCCATATTCACCAAGTTCTTTGAGGAAGTGGGAAGAGACTGGTTCTGGCCCACCTGAAATCCAGTCTACCTCCCACATCAAGATATCTACCAGTTTGCATATTGTCCCAATAGGTCAACAGATGATGCCATATCCTCAGCTCTTCACTCTACCCTGACACACCTGGATAACAACTCCTACATCAGGATGTTATTTGTTGATTTTAGCTCCACATTTAACACCATCATCCCCTCCAATCTGGTAAATAAACATAGCAACCTCAGCATTAGCATCTCTCTTTGTAACTGGACACTGGACTTTCTAACCAACAACCCCAGTCTGTCAGGATAAACAATCAGACATCCTCCAACCTGAATACTGGCGTTCCACATGGCTGTGTACTCAGTCCACTCCTCTACTCCGTCTTCTCCCATGACTGAGTCCCTTTATATGGCTCCAACTCCATCATAAAGTTTGCAGGTGACACCATAGTAATAAGACTGATTAGTGACAATGACAAGTCAGCCTACAGAGAGGAGGTACTGACAATAACCTCGCCCTCAAGACCAATAAAACTAAAGAGCTCATTGTGGATTACCAGAAAACTAAAGGCAGAAGACATCCTCCCCTTCCACATAAATGGGGTTGAGTTGGAGTGCGTTTCCAGCTTCAAATTCCTTGGGTGTCTACATCTCTGAGGAACTTTCTTGGACAACAAACACTTCCAGCCTAGTTAAAAAAGCGCAACAATAACTTTACTTTGTGAGGAGGCTAAAGAAAGCCTGCCGGTCTCCTCAGATTCTCTTTTACCGCGGCACTGTTGAGAGCATCTTGACAAAATGCATTACGGTGTGGTATGGCAACTGCTCTCTAGCTGACAGGAAGGCCCTGCAACGGGTGGTGAAAACTGCCCAGCACATCATTGGCATCCAGATGTGGACTGTTGCTGATCTGCAGCATACACAGTGTCTGCGACGGGCTCACACCATCATCAAGGATGCCTCACACCCCAACCAGGGGCTGTCTACCCTCCTCCCATCAGTAAGGCGCAACGGGAGCCATCCATCCCACAGTAGCAGGCTCAGGAACAGTTTCTATCGTAAGATCAACATTCTAAACTCTCAATCCTTACCACTCAATAGCCGACCAATTGAAATATCAATATCTGCTGGCTGTACTCTATGTATGAGTATTTTCCCCTGTTTACATGTATCTGTTTTGCATGTAAAAATATTTCATATATCTGTTGTGAGGGACGGCCGGCAGCTCAACCCGGCTGGGACGCCCAAAGGATGGAAGGATGAGGGAAGGCAGATACTTTTGGACACTGCCTCCCCCCAAACGCTAGATGGCAGCTTCCCCGGAATGTAGCGGGTGCCCTGGATTCCGGCAGGGCATCCTGGGACTTGGAGTTTGGTTGCTCAGCCCTGATAAGTGCAGCCAGAGGGAGCTGTAAAGGGACAGGAGGACTCGTGCCTTATTTATAGCCCAGAAGTACTCCCAGGCTGAAGAAAAAAAGCCAGTTCTTCATTAAACCCGGAAGTGCTAGTCAATCACGTGGTCGGAAGGACAGAAGCACTTCCGGGTCAAGGACTATTTAAAGGACTGCTGGAGACCCAGCAAGCAAGCCAGAGTCGGGAGGAGGTAGACAATGCTTGCTGGGAGGTGTGAAGGAGAATTACATTATATTTGTGCTTAATTTACCATTTATTTACCTGCGCTATTGTGGCTGTGGTGCTTAGGCACTGTTACTAAGAAGTCAAAGAATTAAAATACTTCTTGGGACTTTTACTCAGTGTCCAGAGCATCTGTCTGTAGGGGTTAATGGGGCGACAGCGACCCCTAGCGTTTACACTACATTTATTAATACCATGTGTCTATACTTACTGATCAGTATTCACATCTATATACTCTTTCACACACTACTACCTGTAAATTCAAATATCATATAGATAAATATTCTTGTATTTGTCTATTGCACATTAGTCTAAATTTGCACTTTCTGATTAGAAGCATGTACAATGACAAGAAATTTGAATCTAATTAGCTTCATGTCATGTCAGTTTAACATTACCAATCAACCTAGCAGTATGTCTTTGAACTGCATAAATAAACAGGCAACCCTGGAGGAGCATGGGAAAAAAAAACCCCACCAGACTCAAGACAGAAGACACTATGACCCAGGGATCAAACTAATGTACAAGAACTGGTTGGCAGCAATGATGACCTTGGCCCACAATGCTTCCATGCTAATTTATACACACCTCCAATATTGAAAAATTTAGAATATAAAAGCAGGCGTAGATTTATAAGGAGTTTGACTACATCTGCCCCAGGCAGTGGGGGCCACTTGAGCGAGGAAATTAAGAATCTGTAGACTTGTAGCTTCAAATTTAGAATATCTTAGTGAAGATAAAATTAAATTTGAGATAGACATGAATGGGTCAAATGTTTTAAATCTCATGGTGATTAAGGTATAATTAAATTCTATCTTAAGAATTAAAGACAGAAGGCTGGCTAGCTTTAGCTTTTGGGCCAAAGATGACAGAATTATACCTGTTGTGTTGGGGTTTGTTTTGGTGAGGCGGAGTGCTGCACTGCTTGCCACACATGTAGCTAATAAGCTTTTCAATTTTTGAGTCAGTTGTAACACAAAGTCCATGAAGTGCTGTAACACTCAATGACAGTACTTAAAGGTAATAATAGGAAAGCAATCTTTATGAACATACTGTTAACATCTGTGCTTTTGTTGTATATTTTAATAACGCCATAAACAAAGTTTACCTTTGCTTTTCTTTCTCTTGCTAACATTTTAGAGGACAATGCTTTGAAGAAGGACTTAAAAGCCAGCTGTGAGCAGGAAACAAACATCTAAACTTTGGAAAATAAACATTTCTTTATTGGTGATTTGATTAGCCAATGATCTGATAATCCTGCACCCTCAAGGCAAGTGAAATAACAATGAGAGCGAGAGGCTACACCTGGCAAAATATATATCCTATTGCACTAGTGCTGCCAGGCATGACCACCAGAGCAGGCCTGTGAGCTACGGAACGGTTGTAAGACACGGACTTCAATCAAACTGCAAGGAGAAGGCCAAACCTACCAGCTCTTAATTATAAACAAAAAATGCATGTCCAAATGATCATAATCTGTATTTAAAATATGTTACAATGTTTAGTTTCCTTATCTGCCCATTTTCTTTAGGCTGCTAATCATATCTCAGCTTCACCATAAAAATAAGTAGCAAAATCCAATTAATGACAATCATGTCTTGATTTGATTCTTCTTCTTTAATTTTGCTATACTGTATGTGCAAATCTGTCTTTAATGCCTGAAAATAGGAATTAGTACAACCAAAATAAAAATGTATATGACCATTTTAAATAGTGCATTTCATATTTGATGAAAATTTTACCTTGGATTCCAGGTACACATTGGCAGAAGACATCTTGGCAATCTTAAAAATGCAGACAGCTAGTGATATGGCGCAAAGCACAAACAGAGTATCGTTGATGAGCACACGTACTAGAACTGTACGCTTCAGGTCACCTTCAGACAGGCTACCCTGCACCAATATGGCACATGTGAAATTCACCACCAAAAACAAGAGGCTCGTAAAGAAGAAGGCAAGTCGAAGTGGAATTCTAAAAAGAAAAACAGAGAAATGCATTAATTACTCCTGCAACTGTTGTTAACATCTAAATACATCACCTAACTAGGGGACTTTTTACCCAGTCAACTACATGTGGAGATGCCCTTGTTAATTTTTCTTTTATGTACCTCCATGCCAGTAATCTGCAAATAGACAAACAGTATGTGACTAAAGCAATTTCTTGTCTACAAGCATGTGATCATACAGTATGGCACACTTATATGGCAGACTCCCAAATAGTGAGTAAGTAATATAATTTCATGATCAAACAGGCATATGCAAAGTTTTTATAGATTAAGTTGGTGATTTACCCCGCTGTTAGCAGAGAATGTTAAGTAGACAATGGAACACACAACTTTGTCCACACTTCATTTTAGTCAGTCTTCTAACTACAACCTTATATCACAGCATCCACTTTAAAAAAAAATACTTCTGTTCTATAAATGTGTGGCATTTGATCTTCAGTCTGAGAACTGTCTCTCTAGGATTCAAAGATATTTTATTAAAACAGTTTCTGGCTTTAACAAAACACAAGTGGATACGCACGCCCGGATTTCAGGGAGCAACTGCATCTCATTTGAGCAATACTGGAATTTACAAACCAATGCAGCCATGTGTCCTGTATTGCTGTACTTTTTATATATTCCATTTTAACAAAATTTAGCACAGTTAAATAAACTGGGGAATGATCAGTATCTACCAGCTCTAAAAAAATACAGCTTTATAGATGGCTTATATTGAATAATTCAGTACAATTCCCACTCACCTGTATTTATTGAGCTCTGGTGAATACTTAGCTTTGGCTTTAAACATCACCTGAAAGAGAACAAAGTGCACGCGTGAGTATAGCTTGAACAGCAGACATTTTCTAGACAAGGTAAATAAAATATGAGAACTGTGATAGACTCTTTGTCCTCTTGGAAAGCAAATTCATACTAAAATGCATGAAAGTCAACTTAGGTGATTAGAAAAATAAGTGTCTAAACGTTGCATCACTATGCATTGCAATGCATTTTTCATGGAACAAATGTGTGAAAACCCTCCGGGGTTACTGTTTGGATAGCACCACTTTTTGATTTCTTACTGACGTATTGGAGTGCAAGTTTTATGATTCAGCTTTAAGAATTGCATAACACTCGGGTTTGATCTTCTCTGCTAAAGACTGAAGAAAGATGACCATCCATATGATAGGATACAGCGTTCAGCTCTGGCTTCAATCTTCTGTACAGAACTTTAGCTATGCAATTTTTTTTTTGTGACAAGCCTATTTTCTGACAATATTTCAAGCATACAACACCACAAATTGTACTGTTTTAATAACACTTCTCAATTCAGTTTGCACAATGAATGCACATTGAATATTCTCATTATACAAGAATTCAGAATATTCCCTTAATCTTTTCCACAGTTTTGTTTCTTTTAACGCAGTATCTTGTAGGGATGCTCTGATCAGGGTCTTTAAGGCTGATACCGAGCACCGATTTCATGTTACTTGATTGGCCGATTCAGATTTCAATTTATTTCCCCCCTTTAAAAAAAAATAAAAATAAAAAAAACACACAACTTTACACAAACTCCTGCATAACCAGATGCATAGAAGCCTTATGTCCTATATTAAAGTGTATTTATATAATTAAAATATAGATCACACATGTTAACTGTTAATTCTTTATTAACAAAATGAAATTATGTAGGCTTATTGTTCAGTGATCATAAAAATACTAAAAAAAATTCCTTAAAATACATACAAATAAATTAAGTACAAAAATATCCATAATACATAAGCATAAAAGAAAATAAAATGGTTCTCATAATTGTAACCTGCCATATTGTTTATTTTTTTCTGTTGTCCGGGGCTTTATGCCCCTGGTAGGGTCACCCAAGGCAAACTAGTCCTAGGTGAGGGATGAGACAAAGAGCGGTTCAAACCTCCTATGATGAAAGAAAACTTTGGACGGCATTTTCACTTGCCCGGACGCGGGTCACCGGGGCCCCCCTCTTGAGCCAGGCCTGGAGGATAAGGGCTGTTCGGCCCCTGTACGATCGGTGCCAGAGCTTGGTCTGCTTTGCCGGCAGTAAGTCGAACCCGTTTCCAGTGAGAGTAGGACTCCGCCAGGGCTGCCCTTTTACCTATTCTGTTCATAACTTTTATGGACAGAATTTCTAGGCGCAGCCAGGATGTTGAGAGGGTCCGGTTTGGTGGACTCAGGATTGGGTCACTGCTTTTTGCAGATGATGTTGTCCTGTTTGCTTCATCAGGCCGTGATCTTCAGCTCTCTCTGGATCGGTTCGCAGCAGAGTGTGAAGCGGCTGGGATGGGAATCAGCACCTCCAAATCCGAGACCATGGTCCTCAGCCGGAAAAGGGTGGAGTGCCCTCTCAGGGTTGGGAGCGAGATCCTGCCTCAAGTGGAGGAGTTCAAGTATCTTGGGGTCTTGTTCACGAGTGAGGGAAGAATGGAGCGTGAGATCGACAGGCGGATTGGTGCGGCATCCGCAGTAATGCAGGCTCTGCATTGGTCTGTCGTGGTGAAAAAGGAGCTGAGCCGCAAGGCGAAGCTCTCAATTTACCGGTCGATCTATGTTCCTACCCTCACCTATGGTCATGAGCTATGGGTAGTGACCGAAAGAACGAGATCGAGAATACAAGCAGCTGAAATGAGTTTCCTCCGCAGGGTGTATGGGCTTTCCCTTAAAGATAGGGTGAGAAGCTCAGTCATCCGGGAGGGGCTCAGAGTAGAGCTGCTGCTCCTCCGCATCGAGAGGAGTCAGATGAGGTGGCTCGGGCATCTGATCAGGATGCCTCCTGGACGCCTCCCTGGTGAGGTGTTCCAGGCACGTCTAACCGGGAGGAGGCCCAGGGGAAGACCCAGGACACGCTGGAGGGACTATGTCTCCCGGCTGGCCTGGGAACGCCTTGGGATTCTCCCGGAAGAGCTAGAAGAAGTGGCCGGGGAGAGGGAAGTCTGGGCATCTCTGCTCAAGCTGCTGCCCCCACGACCCGATCTCGGATAAGTGGAAGAGGATGGATGGATGGATGGTGGTGTGTTTCTTCAAGTTTATCAGTGAAGTTCAGTGCAAAAAAAAAAAAAAAAAAGACACACACGCTGGCTCAATTACCGTAATTCTTTGCATAAAGGAGCCCTGCAACTAAATTCCTGTGTACCCTTGAAAGTCAGGGACTGAAAAAGATCAGTTTTTGTAATCGAAGAAATTTACCAATCTCCATTCAAGTTTTTTTTTTTTTTGTGTGTGAAAACTGGCTGATTGATCGGAGCATCTCTAGATCTTACATCATATTAGGTATGTTTTAATTTTACATTATTTTCATATATATGTAGCGCTTGATAAGTAAAGCAACGTTTCAACACTTTGGGGGAAAAAAAAAAAAAAATGGATGGATGCGGATGCTAAAATGCTGTAAAAGCCTTACAATAAAACTTTTTCAAAGCTGGCTCATTTACTTCTGGAGGTAAAACTTGCATGTTTCATTCACCCAAACTACTAATTCAGTCAAGATGCAAGACTGTAATAAGGCAAAGAAGATCTAGCACTACTTCAAGCAAATGCTCCTGTACTAAAAAAAAAAAAAATATATATAAATTCACATGCTTAAGATTAACACATTATAAATTTAAGCTTTTTAACTTAGGGAAGCACGATAATATCGGATTTATATTTGTATCGGCAGATAATGGGTTAAAATAATTTTATCGGCATCGGACCGATGACTAAATTGGACCGATAATTCGAACCGATATTGATGACGCATTCACTGTGTTCCGGATGTGCCGGACGTTTAGGCGACGCTGGGCTACTCTGCGAAAATGTCTGCGGTGTGGAAGTTTTTCAAAGTGAGTGAGAGTGACATAAAATATGCCATTTGCAACACTTGTTTGACTAATGTTTTGCGTGGAGGGACCAAAGTGCGAAATTTCAATACCACCAACTTAATTACACACTTGAAGACACGCCATCCCGACAAAAATACAGAATTCCTCAGAGCAAAAGAGGAGAATCCTGCGCCACCGCGCACAAAATCAAAAACTGCCGTTAATCAACGTGTTGATCAGTTACTTGAAAAATCAAAGAAATTTGATAAAGACAACCCTAAAGCTAAAACAATTACTGCAAAGGTGATGGAATTTATTGCTCTGGACGATCAGCCATTTTCTGTTGTCGAAGATACAGGATTTCGAAGGCTGCTTGAGTATCTCGAGCCCCGTTACCAGATACCCAGTCGCCGTTATTTTTCGGACATAGCGCTTCCAGAGTTGCATAAAATTGTGGAAAGTCATGTGCACACACTCCTTGCTGAAGATATCACAGCCATAAGCTTTACCACTGATATATGGACATCTGATATGAGTGCTATTAGTATGCTTAGTTTAACTGCTCAGTGGATCGACCGCAAGTTTGAATTGCAGAAAGCAATCTTGCACGCCCAAGAATGCTCCGGATCACACACGGGTGCTGCACTCTCTGTAGCTTTTAAAAGAATGTTTGAAACATGGAAAATACCCAAAGAGAATGTTCATGTAGTATTACGAGACAATGCACGCAACATTGCAAAGGCTATGGAGGAATGCGGGATCCCAAGTCTGCCATGTATGGCTCATACTTTACAGCTTGCCGTGAACGATGGCGTACTATCCCAGCGCAGTGTCTCTGATACAATAGCGATCGGCAGAAAAATAGTCGGTCACTTTAAGCATTCACAATTAGCCAACTCGCGTCTCAAAACTATACAAACTGAACTTGGTATGCAGCCGAAAATGCTTCAGCAAGATGTTTCGACTAGATGGAGCAGCACATTCTATATGCTGCAAAGCTTGCTGGAGCTGAAAAGAGCCCTTGGGGCTTATGCCTCCGATTTTGAGTTACCTGCAACTCTAACGCCTAATCAGTGGGGTTTGATCGAGAACATAATCACACTCCTTGCTCCATTTGAACAACTGACAAAAGAAATTTGCCAGTCTGAAGCCTTGGCTTCTAACGTTATTCCCTCAATTAATGCCTTAAAACGACTGTTGACTAAAAGTGCTCATACTGACTTCGGAGTCAAAACCAGTAAAAGCGCTCTCTTGGAGGCTGTAAACAATCGTTTCATTGAGATTTACAAAGAATCCATGTACTGTGTTGCCACTATTGTAGACCCGAGATACAAAGACCGCTATTTCGATGCAGATGTAAAATCACTGGCATTCAAAATGTTGCAAGCTCAGGTGGAACTTGCATCGAACGAAATGCAGACGACTGAATCACAGATAGATGGTCCACAAAAGAAAAGGGCCAAGAGAAATGACGAAGTGGCTTGCACGCTCTTCGAAATGTACAACGAAATTCTTGAAGAGAACACATTGATGCCTCGGGAAAACAGCCAGATGACAACAGAGGTGAGTTAAAAAAAAAAGGCTCTGTGGAGATCTTTACAACATTGTTTTAAGTAAATAACATGGGCTGTCGGATATAATATCACTATTCTAACATAATTCGAATGTATACAAAATCTTGGAAGGCAAGAAAGAAAAACGGCAATCGAATGTAAAAAGAGCGGTTGTTGGTTTTACCTCGCACTAACTTTGGCTTCATGTTACTTAAGACGTGCTGGACACTTTTGTGGGATTTTACAGATCTGTTTTTGCACGTAAGTTTTTAGGATCAGTCTATGCGTATTTCTAAATTGTTAACCCATATTGTTATTAGTCATTAGTTAAACGGTCGGCATCTTCTGTGTTAAACACAACCATTTTAAAGATTGCTAGTTTTCATCAAGCGACTGAGCCAACTATACCTATGCTTCTTTGCTTCATATTGTTGTTCGGTGCGTGTTAACTAAATAGTTTCATAAATAAACAAACTCGTTTTACATTTTTTTGTTACTTTGAAAAATGCTGTCTGCTAATAATTGATTATAATACTTTGTTGAGGTCTTTCAAGTATTTTGTGTAACATTTAATACACTTGTTTCATTTGTAAAACACTTAAAGGGTCACAATGCTTCAGTTTATTTACTGTAAAAAATAGACAAAGGGATATAAGGTCCTCTGGCCTCTAGGAAAAAAAGAAAAAAAATGACTGCATTTACTTTGTTTGAGCAATCACTGACAATTTTGTTTGTTTTTCTTTTGAACGTTGTCTTTAGAAAGTGCCAGTGCGGTTTGTGTCTTACTTCTCTTTGCGTTGCTTTTTGTGGGACAGCCAATCACATTCATGGAAGACACTGTTTTTCAACTGAGTCTCTTAAGCAATAATGAGCAACTTGTAAGCAGATCATGATCATGCCCAATGCGTCGATCGTGTTGCATTCAAAAAAAATTTTTTTTTAAAACGTTAGTCTATCATATATCCTCCCTATGGCATCTGCCACTTGATTGACATACAGGGCGGCCAGTCTGAGATCTCTTTTCTTCTAACACACTAGTCATCCTGCACTCACGATCAAACGCGCGAGCTACTGCAAAACTCCGGCTGTTGATCTAGTTAGCCTTCCAATTTATATCGACTAAAGAAGGGATTAAAAAAAAAAAAAAATTTGTTTGGGCAGGGTATGGGCTGGATGTGGAATTGGAAGAGGATTTTTTACTCACAATGTCACAATCGAAGTGCGTTTGTCTGATATGTCAATCTATCATTGCTATTCCAAACAAGGAAAATGTGGAAAGGCACTTTCGGACTGTTCATAAAAACTACGAAACTGACTTCCTTCCGAAAAGCGATCCGAGAAAGAGAAAGGAGAGGGAACTAAAATCGCCGTTAATCGGACAGCCGTCATTTTTCACATTCAGCTGAAGTCTGAGGCTCATGGACAGTTTTGGAACTTACTCACAGAGAAAAAGTTCCCAAAAATGAGGAAATGTGCTGCCTCCTTGACTGCATTATTCGGCTCTACTTATTTATGCGAGTCAGCCTTTTCCCATATGAAGATTATTAAATCCAAGTACTGTAGTGACCATAAATGTATTGAATTGTTATTGTGCCATAAGGGTTATTCAGTTATGCAAGGTATGACAACATATATTTTATGTATAATGTATACTCAGTATATATATATATATATATATATATATATATATATATATATATATATATATATATATAATTTTTAATGTAGGTAGATCATTTCGATCTGGTCATTTTAAAAGTAGCTCGCAAGCCGAAAAAGTGTGGACACCCCTGATCTACAGTGAAAAGCAAAAATATTAATAATAAAATGTTTCAAAAAACAGCAAATACAATACAGACATGCATTCAATTCAAATGCCATATACTTTTTTTTATTGTAAGGATTCTAATCTTAATCTGACAGCCCTGGTAAAAGCCAAAATGCAGATCTATCTTTTAGATATGAAAGATGACACAGAATATAATATTGTATATGTATGCATGCTACTTGGCAGGTGCAGGGATTTCTTTCTGAAGCACCAATCCCGAGGAATGAAAATCCACTGAAATATTGGAACAACAACTGGAGTCGGTTTCCTACCATTGCCAAAGTAGCACGCAAGTTCCTGTCAGCCCCATGTACTAGCGTGGATAGCGAGAGATTATTCAGTTTGGCTTCTAATGTGATCAACGAAAAGAGAAACAGAATTTCCTGTGGCAAGGCAGAGATGCTCTTGTTCGTTAAGAAAAACCTCCCCATCATGCTTAAAAAATAGAAAAGAATGATAAACTGCCAGAAAAAAAAAGTTACTTATTTCTTTACTGTTGTACGCTTTTCTGATTTTTAAAATTATAGATTGGTTAGATTTATTCCATCAAAAAAGAAAGAAAAAATGTTACGTGGTAAACTATTTAATACTGCAGACTGTAAAACAAAGGATCAGATAGCCAGTCAAATGTGATTGAGCAGAAGCCATTTTAATGATTGTAAATAATCTGCAAAAGTTGTTATTCTTAAGTTGTATTGCTTATTTCATTGTAATTGTACATTTTACCATTTTTTTTCAGTTTTCATTTTTTCGATTATTGTTGAATTTGTTGTATTTGTTCCATCAAAAAGAAAGAGAAAAGTTATTTAAAGCAAAAACCTGTAGAACTGTTACCCATATAACCAACAGGTAGCCAGCTAAATGTGGCAGATATCATTTGTTTTTAATGATTGAATGTGGTGTGCAAAATTGTTATACAAATAAATGTTCACTTTGTCTGTAATTCTTGTCCAGACAGATCAAGTCTCATTTTTCTCTGTATCTTATAAATATGTATATCGGCATCGGTATCGGCATCGGCAGATAAGTACATAGACATTATCGGATATCGGCATCGGCCCAAAATTCTCATATCGGTGCATCCCTACTTTTTATAGGTGGAAAATAAACTGTCTCTATGGGATATTACACTCTGCAGTTCCACTGCTGGGCTATTGTAGTACAAAAACCAACGCATACATCTTTTCTGACAGGTGGAGCACTGAAACCCATACAACAACATGCCTATCTCTCTTCCAAAATTCCATAGAGGAACACTAATCCAACTGACACCACCTCTGATACAGCAGTTTACCTTCTCTCATTTAATTCACAAATCTTTCCAATAAAAATCACCCTTTTCTCTTACCACTGCGAACTACAAATAAATGGCAGTCATGGCGAATTTCACAAGTACCAAGGTAGTGTAAGAAGGACTAGGAGTGCATCTACCATAAACAGCCAACCTCCAATACCTTGAAGAAAATAATAGTATAAACTCAAAGTAGAAAAAAAAAAATACTAATGACTAATTTAGTCTCAAAGAGATATATAGATAGATATAGTACAACTATAAAACAAAAATTCCTGCCTCCACCACGCGATTCATCAAGACTGATGGAAAGACACTAAACGGAATTTGAAATGAGGCTGTCGAAGTAATCATAAACAAAACTCTGAAATTGAGAATCTTACATGTTTTAAACAGATCTGCAAAAATTTTTTTAGCTTTTCTGCAATATTACCAAGATCAATAAACTATATATTGTGGATAGGAGTGCACAGTATATCAGTAGAAACAAGACACCAGTAGAGATTTTCAAGTATCATCATTATGACGGCCGAAAACATCTGAAGGATGTCTTGTCGCTAAAGAGATGGTGTGGGGTGGAAGCGAGTGTTCAGTTACCTTCTGACACGCAGCGCACAACCACAACACTCCCTGGAAACTGCTTATGATCGCACCTTCGGATTCTGAAAAGAACCACTGCTCAATAGCCTCCACATCCCCTTTCAATCTCCGAAATTATTTTAGATTTGATTGCCTCTTCAGACTCTGATGAGTAACACCCCCTCCTTTGCCCAAGAGCCCTTGTGAACCAAAAATAACTTTTTAGTTTGTTCTACGCTGATAATAATGATAAAGACTAGGGGGCGCACTTCTGTCATATCACCTATGTCCATATATTCGATCTCTTTTCGCTTTTACCTTTTCGTCAATATCGCATTGAATTTTGATTCTGTGTTTAGAATTACATCGTGACAACGCAACGTATAACTGCCCATGAGTGAATATCGTTTCTTTCTCTCTACAAGAAATGTGTCTGACAATAGCATTCACACAAATGAGAAATGATTGAACCGTGTGCGTGCTTGAAATTTTCTCTCACGGGATTTCACTTTCACCAAACAACAAATTTTTTAATTCTCATGGATACGCCTCTTCATTGGGAAGAAACACTACTTTTCGTTTCCCTGATGGCAACACGAATTAGACGATCTACAAGTCTCTTAAATTTTAAATCCGAACAATATATTTGATCTCTTTTCAGTGTTCTGTTATTTCACCGAGTAATAATTTCCATTTGTTTGCGCTAATGTGATCTTTCCTATCATTTTTTTTGAGACTTTTCAATTATCATACTTCCATTATCTCTAACCTGCTCTGCATGTGTACTGTGGCAACATTTTCTAATTCTTTACGACGTTCTACTTTGTCATCTACCCTTTGTTTCATTTCTGTCCATGGGTGTGATTAAATCTCTTGGCGCAAGGACTCGTCTCGTGGGTCATGAAGGTGTTTCTCTGTGAAAATCACATCTCGTCTCCTTCCAACCTACTAAGATTTTTTTTATAATCGAGAGATACCAAGGTGGCGCTGGATTAACTATTAAGCAAAATAAACACATGCTTAGGGCACCAAGGGAAAAGGAGATCTTTTTTATAAATGGAAAAAAAGGTATTAGAAAACTTTAAAATAGATAAAGTTACAAGTAGGCAACAATAAGCATTATTTTTATGTCTTGTGAGTTGAAATGGTGTATATCTTCAAGGATTGAAAGCAATGGAATCACAGATACTGTTTCTTAAAAAAAAAAAAAGAAGAAAAAAAAATGTTACTTTGTTGAACTCTCTTTAAAAATTGTCCACTAACATTGATTTTAGTAGAAAAGATTTGGTGGGGATCAGTTGTGTGGCAAGTGAAAAGTTTTTTTTTTAGTTTGCTGTATTGTACAGTAGGCTTGGTTTGTTATCTTTTGCCACTGTAATATTCAGTCTAAAATTTTCTTTATATAATTGCCTTTGTTTCAAAAGACAATATTAAAGTCTAGTTAGGCTTACTTGTTTTGTTCAATTGGGAACCAAAGGAACTGGGAAGAAAGGCTCTGAATATTTACTGCCAATCTTGTTTATTTTCAAAGATTGTGAGTCTTTTTAATGGTATGAGTCATAAATGTTCAATTCTTGTTCAGTTTTTCTCATTTTTTATTTTAAACAATAAAGACATTTTAAATACAATTAGATAAGTTAACTCAATTCATTCTTTCAAAAAAACAACTTAAAAGCACATTTACCCAGGAAGGCATTCTGATCCTCTCTTTCAGTTTACCTCTCTGTCCAGGTGCTCAGCATGGTTTGCATTTGTATCACAAATTCTGTTATTTGTTTACATTTTTCCTGTAGCATTTGTATTTTATTGGGGTTTACTGTCGGTTATTCTAATTCAAAGCTTTGTATTTCCTGTATTTATCTTTAGTGTGTTATGCTGATACTATGTTGTAATCAATATTGTATTATTTGAGCTTTTTCTGATTTTCCCTGCTGTTCATTCTGAAATTCTGTGAAGTGCTTAGAGCATGGGAAAAGAGCTTTATAAATGAAATGTATTATTATTACTTCAGTTAATTAAAAAGGTCCTTATAAAATGAAACCTCACAGCAGAAATACACACTGTTCACCCATAAAACTGAGCCAACAGATGCACCTAAACGGTCTTAAAAGTATATGCACATACTGTAGATTCTACTGTGATATAACTGTGATCATTTTCAATTATTTCTTGATATATACGTTTTTGGCCATAATGCTGACCCCTAATTGTGAATTAAATAAGGGTCAGAAAAAAAGAAAAAGAAAATGCACGCTGCTAATGCTCCCAGCATACAACTGCACTGTGCTATTCAGTTTAAAAAAAAAAAAAAAAAACGAACAAACTTTCACATATTGAAATTGGCAACTCTGACTTTGATTATTTCTTAAAACAAACAGAACGTCACATATAGCAAACACACCTGGAATTATTCACTTTTCTGTTTGTGTGAACTTTTACATTTGTCAGGGCTTTATGAGAATACAGCTTTGTTTACATCAACTTTCAAGCCTGTCCATACTTGCTGCAGCTCCCCAGTTGGGCCCCAAATTTAGGCGGCAAGCCACAAGTGTAAATCATCACCAGCTATTCAGCAGCTCTTTCCAAAACCACTAAAATAAACAGAAAGTAGACCATATTGGCATCACTAATTAGAACATCAGTTCTCACTTTTAGACCTTGCAACCATGCCAGGGCCAGGGCAAATTTCTTATGTTTGCCTATAATTGGGAGCAGATGGAAAGCAGATGAGAGAAACAAACAACAGTGGAATAATGCAGGCATTGTTTAACATTCAGCTAACTGCCTTTGACTAATCAATTATTAAACCCTTATTTGCACTTTTAAAAACATCACATTTGTCTCTCTACAAGTGATTGTTAGCTTGAAAGGAACACCACTTGACTGTCATCTACAAAACTCAAGAATGTTTCCCAAAATGGAAAAAAAACAAACAAACTAGCATCACTAATTAAAAACAAAATTAAACCGAGTTCAACACAAAATAACTCGAAAGACCATTATTTTTTTTTTTTTTTAAACACTGCAAACCTTATTTGACAATGGTAAATTGACACACCTTGCATTGGAAATGCACAATGCCACTTCTGCTCAGTAGTTTATTTTAATTTGACATTAATTCTAAAAAGGCATAAGCAAAATTATATAATGGAGCCTGCACTTCTCACAAAATTGTGATCAGTTTGTGTTTTTCTCTGCTTTTATAATGTATTTATTTATACATCTGGCTATAGTGGACTGAAATAATAAGACTTCTAAAATGAATGGTTTGTGAAGTATTGCACACCTATTATTGTCAGGTATTTGTTGCAGGGACAGGAGGGACTGATTTGAGTTTGTTGCTTGAATGCAACTCTCCAGTACCAGGCTTACACAAGTGCTACAGATATTGCACAGCTCAGGATATTTTCATCTGATCTGACCCTCCAATATCCACCAGTTTAGCCGAGAAAGACTGAAATAATCCTTGTATACTTTTATGGTACAGTACTTACATAATTCTCCACAAAACTTTGCATCACATATCGGGTATTCTAGTCTCAACAATTGTGTGTCAAGCAAACACCAGACTGTTGCCGATTGTGAACATAATTTTACCTTTTGGTTTTGCCTCCTTAACCTTCCAGCAAATTTTGCTAAAAGGAACTTACCCAACTCTTATCTTTCACCTATCCTTGAGGTGATTACTGCTTGGTCTGAATGAAGATTTAGACAGCATCTGCAGACTATACTCGTTATATAGATTATACACACACATACAAGTCAAGTCAAGTCGGGGAGCATGCACTGGTACAGTGTGTTGCCGCACCCACTACATGACAAAACAACCCGGGATCCCGGTTGGCAACCCCTGTGTCCCAGACATGTGTTCCAGTCCCACCCTCCGGAAATGACCCTCTATCTGCTGCAGCTGGGTGTTACGTGGGCGACCCGTTGGCCTGGTCCAGCCACTCGGGTCCCCAACAATGACGATCTTGTGAGCTGGATCACCCTCGGGGAAAACACGCCACATGGCCGTAGTGCCGTAACTGACGCTCCCTTACAATTTAGGAAATACACACATTCATACACACAGAATGACAATCTTGAAGAAGTTACCCCTTAATCATCTCAGAAATGATAAAAAGCGATCCCTCAATTAAAATTTCAGAAAATGAAATGGAAATTCATAATTCACAGAATGCAAGATACCTTAATTGTGACTGTACTATACAATGAAATATCGTACATGCACTAAGTATGCCATAATTCACCTATAAATCACTTATATACGTCTCATTTAAAATAGTCCAAAATGTACTAAGGGTAAATTCCAACCTGTGAGCAATGTCACCAAGCACCTGCAACGCTAACTCACATGTTATGGGAAATATCCTACACTTTGAACTATTTTGGCCAAAAATGTTTGAATACCTCTCAGTTAACCTTGGTTTTAAAACCACTTCTGGTGCATTAACAGTAAAATATTTGGTCCAACACCAGATAACCAGAGAAGAATCCCAGTCCACCTTCTTTAACTCAGTGGAAAGGTGAAGTTCTAGATTAACTCAAGTTTACGGGGGAAATCAAATTCTCTCTGAGAACCTGTCGCTACTGTAATTCTAAAGCAAAAATGTTGGGTCTGTGTTCATCTGCTTTATCTTATTCGCTGCTGTATTACTACTGTATAAAATGAACGATTTAAGATGTAGCTGTGTAACCATGGACTCTTTTCACTGGGTGGAGGTTGATTGCCGATTTTCATGGACCATTTTTAAACATACTATTGTACCTGCAATATTGTTTTCACTTGACTGTGTCATGTTTTGTTATAAAATTTGTTTCTTAAATAAAAAAAATAATAAATTTTCTTCACAAAAAATGTAACAACATAAAACTGATATAAACAGCCCATTGCAAATCAGCTCAAGAACATCTGATAACATGAATGATTCATTATTGCAGAACAGCTAACAACATTAACAGGATAAAGACTAAGAACAAAGTAGATTTTCTTAATTTAACATTTAATTTTTCTCGGTTATTTAGAAAAAGTATCAGACAAAAACAACACATTCAGACAGGACACCATTTAATAAAGAAAATATGAATGCCTCGGAGTGGGGACAATAAACGTGTCGTATTGACACTAAAAATGAATAAAGCAAACTTTCAATGTGCAATTAGCTACTGCAGGAGTCGACCCAAACAGTTGCAGATTATCTAATAAGATTCAGTTATTTGGATGATCATTCTTTTGAATAGAATACGAGTAAAACAGCTTCTGTTCAATGCCCTATGGATGTGAATGAATTAGATTTTTCATACAAGGCAAAAGCCTCCTGCTGTAGAGAGGTACCGTCAGGTCTCTTTGAAATCCCATTCCCTCGCAGACACCTCAGCTTGTCAACAGTTGGACTCCTCTGAAATGGCCATACAGTAGAGGGGCTCAGAAACTAAACCACACACCACCTTCTCCATAACATAGCCACCACGTTTATTCATAATTGTTATTTAAACAGAAACAAACTCGATATCTAACATCTTGAAGAACACTTTTCAGTTGCCTGTGCGGTTAATGCCACACTCATACTGTTGCAAAGAATGCATCTAACAGAGAGAAAGCCCATGTGATACAAGTGTCCAATAAAAAACGGAGTTCGGATTGTCAAAAAGTCAGCAATTGGGGCCTTAACCTAGTGACTGGGGAGAACCCTACAGACACCATTTCATCATTGGGCCCATCAGATTGTAACAGCACAGACTAACATCAGTGCTGACTCAGCAGTAGTATCAGCTAGTAGTCAACACTCAAAACAGGCAACATCTGTGCAAGATGTAGCAGATCATACTTAACAAAAAAGGTAAATCCTGCCACAGTCGCATGAGCACCATTCTAGTGTGGCAAGAGCATTTGGGTCCTTCTAAGTTTGGTGAGCTGCCTAAAAGAGCAATGAAATGAGCAGGTCCATCGGGTCAATGCTGGCTAATACATTACTGCACTACAAAACTTTACACAAGGTAGTAAGTCACGTTTCAAGATTTGTTTGTAACGCACAGATTGCTTTTAAAATTTAGTTTTGTTTTTAAAGTGGTGAACGCCCAACCTTTTCTCTATCATGACCTAATGTGTTAACTTTCTAATGAACCTTTACAGCAGTTGCACTCCGATATACACTATGTAGAAGGTCTCCTTGCATTTGTCATACCAGATAAAATTAAACAATATTAAACAAAATAATTAAAGTTGGAGAGAGAAGACTTGATATTATCATTCAATACTTTATGTAAATATCACCCCATATATGGTAATCTAATTTACTTTGTCAATACTTTTAAACATTATATATATTATATACTCATATTGGTGTTCTGAATATAATACTTTACAAAGATAGCTTCTGTTTAAATACCCTCTTGTAACCTCAAAGTAAAATTCAGAACATTGCAGTTTTTTTTTTTTTATAACTGTAACAGTAACTTGCCTATTCAGATTCATTAGCTTGCTGTGTCTGAATACTAGGACAATAGTTTAGAAAATACGATTCTGTATGAAGTGATGCTGTATGTATACATTTTAGAAATTACAAAATAGGTTGAATTTGATTTTAAATCTCGCTTGGCAACGCCATATTGTTCCTCCATATTTCTTCCCTGGTCACCCTTCTTTCTTCTTACATTCTAAAGATGTTCACATTATATTCATTGTTGATCAGTTTCTCCCAGTATGCGAGTTCGTCAGTGTGGGTTGCGTTTTAACTGTTCACCGACTGGCTGCTGGGCCATCCAGAAGTGGGTCTTGTCTTGTATCTATTACTGTCGGCATATGCTCTGGGAATCATGAACCTACACGGGATTAAGCAGGTCTGACATATTGGTGCCGGATTATGGGTCGACAGTCAAACACCCAAAACAAATAGAATTTAAATTGCATCCCACTGAAACATCTCGACTATGCTCATGTTTTACCATTACCATAATTTATGTAAACAATATTACCTTGTTAACAATAAAATCCAAAGAAGTGGAAACACATAACCAAGGCCTAACAAGTGCAAAATATGAAACTTGGATTAAAGCCTGCTCAACAGAATTTTCTCTCTTTTTCTCTCTCTAGCTTATCTAATCTAAAAGTGTAAAAGAATAACCCCCAAATACAGAAAACCTACAATAATGTTTTCTAATACTTCATTAAATTACAAAAAAAAAAAAAAGTATTCGTTTGTTCTTCTTGTCAACAGAAACCGAAATATGAAACAGACTTTATAACAGTTGCTAGAGAACACTGAAGTATACTGAACACCACTTTTAAAAGTCATGGAAACTATGGGTGGGAAGAAAAACTAAATTTATCTTTTAATACAGAAAAGGGAATTAAATGAAGACTTAACAGCCCTATAAATTTTAAAGTTGTGCCGACAGCCACAATTTTACACTCTGAAGCAACACACAATAAAACTGAGTAATCACTCAAGCTGTGAAAAAAGAAAATTGTTTTTTCCATGAGTTTGCAAGGAAGCAGAGCTCATCCAGTTAGTATCAGTTGTGAAATGGGAAACGGCCCTGAACGGGGCACACCTTAAGCATGGGAAAGGAACTATATAAATAAAATGTACTATTATTATTACTACTTATAAACACGCTCCTTCCTTATACTTGTCCAGTTTACACTTGCAAGTGAAGCAAACATGCAGCTCTAAAGGATACAGGAGAAAAGACTAAACAGCCAGAGAAAACATACCGGGAGAAGGAGAACTGAATTAAGGATATGAGTTGTGAAACAGCAACTTCCTAACCTGTTAGTGTAACCCACCGACTTGATGTGCGGTTTTATGTGCTCTGACACTGCACTATCACTTATAATGCACACAGCTTTATACAACCAAGTGTGCAGTACTCCCAGTTGACAACTTTTAAAAGTAAAATTTTATATACTGTGATAGTTCTGAAGGAAATGTAACAAATATTGCCTTTTTACTGACAATATATGACAATTCAATTAATTAATCTAATTTGGTATGTTCTTAAAGCTATTAGCATATTCACTAAAACCAGCCACCTGACAAGTCTGTTCCAGACACCCCCAAATTCTTGTGTAGTGATTTTTGATTTCTGTTTTGAAAGAACATCCCTACTCGCATCCATGCATATGCACTACACTAAGCTGCTAGATTCATGCTTTAAGGCCAGAATTATTTGTGCAACGTACTAATTAGCCATTTTGTTTGGTTAACCTATCTAATAAAGGGTTGGGGGCTCATTACATATAATGTATTAACAGCCGTAAATTAATATGGGTGTAGACACATAAAAGCATTGATAGCGCAGTCCAAGAATGCTGGTCTATGCCAAACAATATACTACATATTTGGTCAGATTAGCTGGTAGCTTATTTCCGATTTCAATAGCTTCTTTGTCTCATTCCAAACATTCTATAGCTAAAAGAACTGTCACGTTCCTGGAACTGGGATCTTCCTAGTGTAGCAGAATGTGGCATTACCTTACCAAAAACGTCAATTTTCAAGGGGTACACTGCTGCCAGGAATGAAGCACCCATTCAGCAATGTTGTTCAGGTGTCTAGGTTTATTTAAATGTTGCTCTACAGAACTTGTGTTGAGGGACAATATAAAATAAAAATAACACCCACAACATTATATTGCAATCACAACTGATGATATCTTACAAGAAAGATCAGATTCATGGGATCTATGCCATTTCAACAGCATGAAGAAGCAAGAACAAAGATTCTTTCTGGAGTATATTTGTTACTCCAGGGAAAAAAAAACAAACAAAAAAAAAAAAAAAAACTGGGTACTGTTTGAATCCCTTATTTAAATGCAAAAATCACTTTCACCGACACAAGCAGACTTTAAAACTTACAATACCCATTTCACACACACACACACCAGTGCATCATGTATATTTACAGTGCATCCGGAAAGTATTCACAGTGCATCACATTTTGTTATGTTACAGCCTTATTCTAAAATGGATTAAATTCATTTTTTTCCTCAGAATTCTACACACAACACCCCATAATGACAACGTGAAAAAAGTTTACTTGAGGTTTTTGCAAATTTATTAAAAATAAAAAAACTGAGAAATCCCATGTACATAAGTATTCACAGCCTTTGCTCAATACTTTGTCAATGCACCTTTGGCAGCAATTACAGCCTCAAGTCTTTTTGAATATGATGCCACAAGCTTGGCACACCTATCCTTGGCCAGTTCCGCCCATTCCTCTTTGCAGCACCTCTCAAGCTCCATCAGGTTGGATGGGAAGCGTCGGTGCACAGCCATTTTAAGATCTCTCCAGAGATGTTCAATCGGATTCAAGTCTGGGCTCTGGCTGGGCCACTCAAGGACATTCACAGAGTTGCCCTGAAGCCACTCCTTTGATATCTTGGCTGTGTGCTTAGGGTCGTTGTCCTGCTGAAAGATGAACCGTCGCCCCAGTCTGAGGTCAAGAGCGCTCTGGAGCAGGTTTTCATCCAGGATGTCTCTGTACATTGCTGCAGTCATTTTTCCCTTTATCCTGACTAGTCTCCCAGTTCCTGCCGCTAAAAACATTCCCACAGCATGATGCTGCCACCACGATGCTTCACTGTAGGGATGGTGCCAGGTTTCCTCCAAACGTGACGCCTGGCATTCACACCAAAGAGTTCAATCTTTGTCTCATCACACCAGAGAATTTTCTTTCTCATGGTCTGAGAGTCCTTCAGGTGCCTTTTGGCAAACTCCAGGCGGGCTGCCATGTGCCTTTTACTAAGGAGTGGCTTCCGTCTGGCCACTCTACCATACAGGCCTGATTGGTGGATTGCTGCAGAGATGGTTGTCCTTCTGGAAGGTTCTCCTCTCTCCACAGAGGATCTCTGGAGCTCTGACAGAGTGACCATCGGGTTCTTGGTCACCTCCCTGACTAAGGCCCTTCTCCCCTGATCGCTCAGTTTAGATAGCCGGCCAGCTCTAGGAAGAGTCCTGGTGGTTTCGAACTTCTTCCACTTACGGATGATGGAGGCCACTGTGCTCATTGGGACCTTCAAAAGCAGCAGAAATTTTTCTATAACCTTCCCCAGATTTGTGCCTCGAGACAATCCTGTCTCTGAGGTCTACAGACAATTCCTTTGACTTCATGCTTGGTTTGTGTTCTGACACGAACTGTCAACTGTGGGACCTTATATAGACAGGTGTGTGCCTTTCCAAATCATGTCCAATCAACTGAATTTACCACAGGTGGACTCCAATTAAGCTGAAGAAACATCTCAAGGATGATCAAGGGAAACCGGATGCACCTGAGCTCAATTTTGAGCTTCATGGCAAAGGCTGTGAATACTTATGTACATGTGCTCTCTCAATTTTTTAATTTTTAATAAATTTGCAAAAATCCCATAATGACAACGTGAAAAAAGTTTACTTGAGGTGTTGTATGTAGAATTCTGAGAAAAAAAAAAGAATTTAATCCATTTTGGAATAAGGCTGTTACATAACAAAATGTGGAAAAAGTGATGCGCTGTGAATACTTTCCGGATGCACTGTAGCTCTGGGTGTGTCCTTAGGAGATGGACCCTATACTTGTAATACATATAGTAAATGAACCAATAATTGAGACTAGAATGTTTCATATTTAAGCTTTTGCTTGAACAGGTGAAAAGGGGTGTTTAAATTTGTGAGGTGGCATAAATATGCTTTGTTATGGAGGTAGAAGTACAATATCAATGTAGTACATTTACATAAATTACTCAACATTCACACGCACCCAAAACATGCTGCAATTACTACAACCCTACCACCAACATTCAATCAGGTACACAAACCTGTAATGAATCACAAGCCACCATTTTTGTTTTTTATTTAGTGACATTACCCGTTTTCTCTTTGGTGCACACAGAGTTTAGCAATCTATAAATGCATTTTCTGAGGTGTGATTATTATATTTCTGTTACTCATAGAGCTTCTCTGCAGCTGTGGCTAGATTTATACCCAATGTGAGAAACTGGCCAGTCTGGACCAGAGCAATCAAATAATTCACATTAGCTTGAAAATACTGTAACTTAAGCTGGCGGCACATTATATAACCTCTACTGGGACTAGACAAATATAACGACTGTCGTTGGTGCATCTTACTGACTTGAGGGTGTCAGATTAGAGGACTAGGAAGGGCAGAGGAAGAAAAAAATAACATGGCTCCATAACAACTTCCCAGCATACCTTCAAAATTTCCAAATTATCATGCTAGCTGGCAGCACCAGTGTCTGTATGAAAGCTTTCTATGCATGGTGAGTTTAGCCAGAATCTCTGCTTTTTTACTTTTAATTTATACAGAAAAGACCTCTCTTCGGAATATACTGTGTTTCTTCTATTCTTGTGGATGCATTGCATACATTTTATTTCCATTGAGCACTCATTTCTTGTCACCTCTCACACACACACACAAGACTGCCCTTATAACTTAAGACAAACTGAGCTGCAGGCTGGTCTGTCCGAGTCACTGGGAATGTCAAAACTACATGACTAGTTTCATGGACACACACTAAGACTGTCCCTGACTGGTTAACATTAAGTCTTAGACTGAAAATCTCAGAGAAAAATGACTAAATTTCTTGCTTCTCAGGATTGCATCAGCTTGTGCATGTGCAATATTCTATATTCAACATGAATTGTCCTTCAGGAGCTCTGAAGGAAAAAGTCCTAGTTTGTAGTGTCACACTCTATTTGGTTTTAAAATGACAATACCTATAAATCGCATGTTTCATATTAAGCTCTTTTTTTTTTTTGGAAGATGGACACAAGTGCTTAATTTAAAGATGGGCGGGAAACTTAGTACAAGTATCTCTACACTAGTGCAAACATTAGTGGTGAGCCATCTCTGGTGAATCCATAAGTATTGAATTTTGTCATGATTGTGCATAGATGGTGGGGCAAAGCACATTTTCATAGAGACTGAACTCCTATACTTATACATGGGGGGGTCTGGGACTCCTAATACAATGCTGTGTTGGTACTGATACAGATGGCAGATCTTGCACTTGATTGGAAAAAATGCCACAGCTCACATTTACTTTAAGGCAAGTCTCTTGTTCTATGCTCCACTGCATAATAGCAGGTCCAGTTCCTTTTATTTAAAAAAAAAAAAAAAAAAAAAAAAAAATCCAAGAAGAACATGAATGGAAAATGATATGGTACAGGCAAACAAATTACGATCACTCACACCACACCACCATTTCTGTCCCACCAAACCTTTTGCTAATAAGGGTACTTACTGTCAGATTATTTGACCAATTCTTACTGCTTCGTTGTATGCCTTTTTTTTTTAATCTTATCAACATGGTTCACTAACAAACCACCTATAATGTGATCTGGTATGAAAGATAAAAATACAGAGAAATAATGGGAACAGTCTTTTTAGTACCTGAACTCCCTTCTTCTAGAGGAATTTCCAATAACAAATCAGGCATGCAAATTTCAAACATATTTCTTTTTATACCAAAAACTTTCATGACCAAATATTAACTTAGCTTAATTGCACATATTAATAAAATGATGTTGCAATAATCATAACATTTTTCATCTACGTATTTATTCATTTCATTAACCTACCTTTCCTGTTGCAAGATCACAGAGAGACCAAACTTCCATTCATCCATTCACTATTGTACCTACTTGACCAATTTCAGGGTTCTTGCATGGAGTTTATGCCTATTACACAAGCACTGGGTGCTAGACAGCGGCCAACCCTGGATACAAGTCTATTTGTGGGATGGGACACAAAGCCTATCATTGTTATATTAAGCACAAATCAGAAACAACAATGGACAGGGGACAATCTACCAAACGACATGTTCATATATACTGTCACTCTTTCATCTTGAGCTAATTTTGTCACTGATTCTATTTATACTATCTGTACTTCTCTTTCATAATTTTTGAACATTTCTGAAAAAAGTGATGAAACATTTATATACAAAAATCATAATTTGTAACAAATGGTGCTTTAATCAAATTCCACTGAAGCATTCAACCTCTGGAAGAAAAACTAAAGACAGCCAATTAGCTTTTTGTGTTTTGTATATTATACACATAACTGTCTGTACACCTTGTTTTATGTGTTTTTGCACCTAGCAAAATGTGTTAGGTTTCACAATTTACTACTTGTATTATCTATCTGTTAAAAACAAAGACAAACAAAACAGGCTCTCTACACAGCAGGGGCTCCCAGAAACATTATGACAGTGTATACATCTATTCTAATAGAAAGTACTAAAAAGGAGATGTTCAAATCACTTACTCATCCTTTCAATTGTATATTGTAATTTAATACAAATTCTAACTTTAGCATGTATTGCTTTTCCCACTGTCATATGGTAAATACAAAGTTTTTACTATGCAAGTCTTCTCATACTAAATATTACTATACTGGTCTTCATCCCAAAAAGCAGTATCCTAAATGTAAACTTTTTGGACCTTGGTGAATGCTATAGGTAGTTTTTTTTTTTTGTGTATCCCTTGAGTCTTACCAATTAGGCCGTGTACACTCGTCAATCAGTGTGACATACTATCCGAGGATATGAAAACGATACAAGACTAAAGGTTCACAAACTCACAGCACATCCTCTGACCCTGGGCGCTCTGTGCTTAAACTATAATACCGCCAGTCTTAAGTAAGAAAAGTGCATGACATGTGTATTGAGGTGACACACAACAGCGCATGGTGCCATATAAAACAGAATGACACTGGAGGTCAGTCTCACAGTGTTTCTTAAGAATTGCCACTTTCGTATTTAATTCCAGTCTGTATTAATACAAATACTGACATTTCACTCTGTTAGTTCAAAGTAAGGGTAGAAACCACTGAAAGGTTTAAATCAGTTTTACCTCTGGGAAGATCAGGCTGGCATTGATTATTCTCTGTTCAAATAAATTCATACACAAAAATAACTCTTTCCTCCTTTAATCAACAACTCGCATACTGTAGCCATCATCTCCTGACTTGAGCTGCTTTTCCTTTTCACCGAGCATGTACTCACTTAGGTCCTTCCTTGCAAAACCCATACCCAGTTGGTCGTATACCCTGTGTCCCCTCAGAAGACGTCAAAATTTACTTTCAAAACTTGTTGTGTTCTAAATACATAACAGAACAACCACCTCGGCATGGTTACCTATAATAAAACGAGTTTTGAATCTCTCGTACTCTAATGATTTCTACGCCTGCAGTTGCCTCCCTTGCGTTCTCGCTCTTACCATCACCCCCGTCTTGACATTAGTACGACATGCTTGTCGTCACTCATCTTTCAGTAGTCTCTCCAGCCCGCTGCGCAAGTTCTTTTTTGTCTCTTGTTGCTTACCCCCAACTTGCAGGCTCAACTTAACACACACACTCCCCACAGATCACAGTTTGGCCACGACTCACCTGTGCGAAGTACAGGTTGAGCAGGCAGAGCGTGAAGAACTGTAGGCAGACTGGGAAGCAGTAGAGAAGCCAGTAGGGCAGCGGTTGCAAATGGTTCGCTTGAAGAACGTTTCTGAAGTAAAATGAGAAGAGGGTCGTCCGGAGCGCTGACCACAGCAAGCACAAGAAGAGAAACACGCTCTGGTAGCTGAAGCGTTTATGTCCATAGTGCAAAATGAGCCACAGCTGCAAGTAAACAAACACGAAGAGGAGCGAGTAAAGAGTGATGTATAGCACCGTTAACCCCAACTCCACCGCGGGGGACACGGTAGCTTGGGGGGGTGATTCCGTCACCGAGCTCAACATCTGGCTCCCTGATAGCAGCATCATTCATTCCACAACTAAAATCGAAGCAGACAAATTCAAGTCCTCTTCGATTATTTTTAAAAAGGCCTTAACTTTTTATGCGATTTTATTCGGTTTAAAAATATACATGTTCGAATTTTGTTAAAAGATAAGAACAAGTCATCTACATTTTACTAAACATAAATACGAAAACAAACAGTGATAATTTCAGACGTTTTCTCTCTAAAACCTCCAGCATCTCCGACCAACAGCTTTTTCTCCTGCGCTAAAAATCCCGAAAACTCAGAAAAACAGGCTGGGGGAGTCAATCAGCTGATCAACGTAGCCCCTCCCCTCATCCGGCACAAGTTTAACGGTGCAACTGCGCGCCTGTCTTCACCATATTGGCTCTTCCCGTCATGTGAACCGAATTAGCCAGATGGTTCTTATGATCCATAATGGCGCGCAGTATCGAGCGCTTCACTGCGGTTCCGCCCATGTTTGCAGTTTGAGATTCCCATTGGCTTACTTCAACCCAATCACCGTTCTCAACTTTTTAAATGGATGCTGATGACATCAGTGCTTTGACTTAAGCTTGTAATTGGCCAAAAACCTTCTTTAGTTTAAATATGACACGCCCCACTTTGCGTGAGCGTGCTTTTGGATTTATTTGTTTGAGCTCATTGGCTTAAATTGTTGTCTGTCGAGGAACTGTTGCCGGAAGCGCACTAAAGCGAGCATGGGGTTCAATACATAACGAGTAAGTAAATCATTTTCATGCATTAAGTTATACGTAGGAGGTCCAAGGAGTTAAAAAACGTTGGAGATATAATTTGTTTAAGATGCTTTTGAAAGTCTTATTGTTTGGAACAAAACGTTTCAACGGTGTAAAATTGATAGGTTGTGTGTTTGTAACTGTTTCATCTAGTGTATTTTTGACACGAGAGCGTACATAACAGACTGCACACACACAACTCTGTGAAAAGTGCGACATATTGAATCCCCAGAACTACACGGTGTCCTGCCTCAGCTGCTTAGGAAAGATTCTCTGCAGCGTCGGGGGCAGAGTCTTTGTTAAATGATAATGCGACATGCTGCCCAGTCCTTGAATCGATGGTAGCATGTACACCACTAGTCCCTCATCATATCTAGACATTTAAAGTACAGTACAGTATATGCTTAACCTGTGAACTTCATCAACATGATCTAACAGAAAGTACGTTTGGAATTAAAGGAGGCAACAGAAGGACAGAAGCTCTCCTTCAGGACTGAAGAGTGCTATAACGCTGTCCACGTACCTCCAACCATTTTGATATATCCGTCAATCAGGTGGTCCCAGTGCTACAAGAAGACCCAGAACTGAAGTGATACTAGACGACTGAGAATGCTAATAATATGTGAGTTGTACTGGAATGACTTATTATTATTACGAAATCATTAGGTGAAACGTAAGCTTTTTTTAGAGAACGGATTTGAAGCAAGCCGCCCATGTGTATTTTTTCTATCATTATTGATAATATGATCGTATAGCTTAAACCATTTATTTCCTTTCAGATTCGCAGTCGCTAAGAATCCCTAGACAGGTGCACATCCTAAATTTTAAGTGAAGCTGGAGTAAGTAATTGGTTAGTATTATTGTTATTTTTTTATCCAGAATTATTTCTGAACTGTTTTTAATTGTGTTGATGTGCTTAGAAATTGGGCAAATAGTTGGCCCCACTTGAAAACTAACACAAATTCTTCAGATATAAACCGAACTGTTTTAATTTTTCAATTGTTCCAAAACAATAAATTATTCAAAACTAAAAGTAGGTACCACAGCCTTATATAAGATGAATTGTAGTTACAAACCTTTTCATTTGTAAAATAAGTTAAGATTTAATTTTACTGTATTGATGGTAACTACAAAGTACACTCATTGAGAAAATTATTAGGAACACCTGTTCACCTGCTTATCCATACAATTATCCAATCATGTGGCAGCAGTGCCATGCCTAAAGCCATGCAGATACAGGTTGGGAGCTTTAGTTAATGTTCACATCAAACACCAGATTGGGGAACTGTGGGAAATGTTAGTTCATGATTGTTGGTACCACATGGACTGGTTTGAGCATTTCTGCAACTGATGATCTCCTGGGATTTTCCTACAAAACAGTCTCTAGACTCGTCTAGAGTTTACTCTAAATGATGTGAAACACAAAAAAACACCCATTGAGTGGCACTTCTGCAGATGGAAATGCCTTGTTGATCAGAGAGGTCAGAGGAGAATGGCCAGACTGGTCTGAGCTGAGAGAACGGTTACAGTAACTCGGATAACCACTCTGTACAACTGTGGTGAGTAGAAAAACATCTAAAATTGCACAACAACAACCAGTCACTAATTAAGAAAAGGTTTATAATGAAAACCTGCAGCCACTGCGGCCCTCTAGGACCGGAGTATGAGACTACTGATCTAACCCATGTAACAGATTAATAGTGTAGAGATTGAATGAGCTGATATAGTGTATGTGGTGTGTCTGGTGGGAGTGAATTTAGGGCAATAAAGATAGACGTGTATTTTGTCTTCCCTTTTGTTGAGTAAAATGAATACAAAATATATGAGTGAAAAATAAAAAAATAACATTAGGTACTATTTACAGTTTAAACTGACCACATTCATATACTGTACATTGGTAAAGCTAATGATAAAATAGCCAGAAGTTTTGATTTATATCTTTTTTTATTTTAAATGTACAACTTAGGGTTTAAGTTCTAGTTCATTGAATAAAACCTTTATGAAAAGGATAACTGAAACCTCAGTGATAAATACTGATAAATATGCACATGGCCACATATATTGGTATTATTTGGGAAAATGAATCAGTAACTAGACACTTAAATGATTACATTTCAAAACATGTTTCCCTATTACTACTGCCATGTAACATTTGTCTGGACATCCATATCAATCTTTTCCCTTTCCTGTCATATTAATAATGTAACTGTTTAATCATGTACCACACAAAATTCTGCTTAGTGTAAGAATTATACAGTTTCTTTGTGGTAATGTTTGCAGTAAAATTCCTATTAAAAGGACATTGTTGAATGTTGCGGACAACTGGGGGGGAAAAAAAAGTCAATGCTATATCACAATGTATTTTGCTGTTGCATGATGCTACAAAAACCTTTTGTACAATCATGTGAAGGTCTGTACATGGCAAGGCAGAGGAATGATCACTGAAATTGTATGATATATGTATGAAAGATAAAATAAGTCTCACACAGATCTCTACTTAAGATATTCTATTTAAGAAGCAGTTTGTTGGTCCCCTGTAACAGGTTACAAATTTTAAATCAATTACAATAAATGCTAGTCCCTACTTAAGGCATTTTCTGTTTGAATTCATTTTCATTTGCTACAGTAAAAATATTTATTTTTATTTGGAAAATTAAATCAATTTAAAGAGTGGAATGGAATCTCAAAGATTAAAAAAAACCCTTTTAAATTCTTTATTTGCAGTATCAGCAATGATCACAAATGTTTAGATAAGATACAATAGTCATTTGTGTTGTGTTATGTGTAATATTTTTAAATAAAATATAGGCCAAACTGTCCCTTCATCATAAAAAAATGGAGCACTATATTGGATATCCTTTATTTGTGGTTTTTATTTATTTAGGAGTCAAACTGGACATGAAAATTTCAAAATGTCAAGACAAAACCTAATGTTAGTCATCAGTCTGATATATTTAAGCGACATAGTAATGATCAACAACTGCTCATCTCAGCCAAGACAACTTATGATGACTAATTTTGCGGAGATTTTAAACTCTGGAAAGACGTGGCTCGTATACTTTGGTAATAAAGGTAAGAATATTAAGTTTTAAAGAACCTTAAATAAAGAACAAGTTTAAAGATCTTAATTTGTAACAACACATTATATAGAAGTTGCACATTATTCTTGTAAGGTGCTTGTGTGAGTAGCCTAAAATAAAAATATATGAAATTCCATAAGTATGATTTATTTCTAAGTGAAAGCCTTTACAGAAATTACTGAAAGAGAAATTAATGTTAAAATTATCCTCCTATCCTTCTACTAATCTCCTTTAGTTCAGCTTACAGTCTTGGATTCAAAGCTAATCATATTGACATTGGGCAAAACTTCCATTATGGGTGGAATTTTGTTGACCTTTTCATGATAAAGATGGGGGGGGGGGATGGGGGGGGGGGGTTAGTACTTTCTCTCCAACTTGAACTGTGTACAGCTACTTAACCTTAGGTGAGTGAGTGAGACAGCCTTAAGGCCACCTCAGAAATTGTATCCATAAAAGTCTAAGAAAGGCTCATGAATGCAGTGTTCTCAGTGTTCCTGAAAATGTAGGAAACAAATGAGAATATAAAAAAATGAACCAATTAAACATGGAAGATAACTGACAATCAAAAAAATTTAGGCAGCATAATTAGCCAGTATTATAGTAAGTCTAAAGATTCAGCTAAAAGAAATGCAGATTTAAAATGCCATAAATACATTTTTTTGTTGTTGTGTGGTATTATGATTCTTTAGCATATTTGAATACTGTCAGCAGCTTATGGTTTATTTTAGTTATTTGGTAAGGATCTTTTACAACAAAAGTTTAAATCTAGTGTAATTTATTATACTAGTTTGGTTACAAGCTAGTATATATTGTAGATTACAGTAGTATTCCTGTAGCTGGCTTATGGAGCAGGAGGCAGCACCAACACCATCAGCAATATATCTTTTTTGCAGGTCTGGTACAAAGTCTCGATATGAAGAAAAGAAATGCTCTTCTAACCAGCTGAGAAAGATGTTGGCCTAGCTAGCTGTCCCTTCTTAGGACTCGTTGCCACTCCACTGACATGATGGGAAAAATTATTATCAAAAAAAAAAAAAAAAATCATTGAAGTTGAGAGTGAGTTCTGCCTATCAGACATATGCCAAATACCACTGAAATAAACAGATCAGATATTAACCTAATGTACATATTAGAAAAAGTGCAATTACCCTCTTAATTTTGTTTTAGTCAAACAGTGCAATTACGGTACACTAAAAGTAAGTTTTTTTTTTTTTTGGTAATTCTTTCTGTATAGGACATTAATATTTTGAAGTTTTTCAAGGCTATATGAGTGTGAAGTGGCATTGATCCTAGCCATATTTGTTTCCTTTCTTGCACTCATTGTTGTCATGATGGGCTGTGCCTCTTAATAATGGTTATGAAGCATGAATGATGGTGATTTATCTCCTTGAAAAGGAACCTTTTATGTTATCATTATTACAGTTGTTTTGATTTTGATTTTCTAGTCAATGCACCAATCGAATTGTTTCTTAAAGAGTTTGACATGTCGGCAGAAGTCTTGGAAGATTATGGCATTTTGACTGCTAAGGTAAATTTACATTAGTATGATAAAATTTAAAAACCTAATTTAATGAGTACGTATGTAACATTTAGTGAATGTTTTAAGTGGAATCACTCCCTTGGTGAAGTCCTTCATATTCATGCTCTTTAGTGGACTTTTAGCTTAAAACAAGTAATTTATAAGAATGTTCTTAATTTTTTTTATATTTTTTGTTAAGGTGAATTGTACAAAAGAGAATATCACAAAATACTGCACGAGTGAACATGTGTTGAATAAAGTACATTTATTTAGGTAAGTTATACAGTATTGTCGGTCTTTGCAATCCAGCATATTCATTCCTCCTGCTGTGGTTTACCTTTGCTAGGTGACAGCACCCCTTGAGGCTGATAGGCCTTTTTGTTCTAGCACTTCAGCATAATTTAGTACTGTACCTGGGATCATTTGTGTTTTTCTTTTTTCCCCTGTCCAAGCTTTATTTATTTGATACATAATTTTTATTGTGTTTCCGTCTAATGCTTTTTGTCCTGCAGAGATTTTAGCTGTACACCTTATTTTATGTCTTATGTCTCAAACTTTATGCCTAGGTTTTGAACCACATTTCAGGTCAATGGATGATTTCAATTCATAAGATATAATGTCTTTTTTTTATTTCAGAGCTGGACAAATATTACAAACCTTTGTAACTGATACAGTTTTTGATGTGAATGCCATTGTGGCTCATGTTCTCTTGTGAGTATAATCCATATTCAGAATATTATAATTTAATGGCAAGCAAAACTAAGCTACAAATAACTAACATAAATTAGGAAATTCCAAAGTAAATAACCCTAAACAGGTATTTGGCAACCATCAGCTACAAAATGATCTCCCTTACGTAAATTCTCATCCATCCATCCATCCTCTTCCGCTTATCCGAGGTCGGGTCGCGGGGGCAGCAGCTTGAGCACAGATACCCAGACTTCCCTCTTCACGGCCACTTCTTCTAGCTCTTCCGGGAGAATCCCACGGCGTTCCCAGGCCAGCCGGGAGACATAGTCCCTCCAGCATGTCCTGGGTCTTCCCCGGGGCCTCCTCCCAGTTGGACGTACCCGGAACACCTCACCAGGGAGGCATCCTGATCAGATGCCCAAGCCACCTCATCTGACTCCTCTTGATGCGGAGGAGCAGCGGCTCTACTCTGAGCCCCTCCCGGATGACTGAGCTTCTCACCCTATCTTTAAGGGAGAGCCCAGACACCCTGTGGAGGAAACTCATTTCAGCCGCTTGTATTCGAGATCTCGTTCTTTTGGTCACTACCCATAGCTCATGACCATAGGTGAGGGTAGGAACATCGATCGACCGGTAAATTGAGAGCTTTGCCTTATGGCTCAGCTCCTTTTTCACCATGACAGACCGATGCAGAGCCCGCATCACTGCGGGCGCCACACCAATGTGCCTGTCAATCTCACGCTCCATTCTTCACTCACTCGTGAACAAGACCCCGAGATACTTGAACTCCTCCACTTTGAGGATTTGGAGGTGCTGATTCCCATCCCAGCCGCTTCACACTCCGCTGCGAACCGATCCAGAGAGAGCTGAAGATCACGGCCTGATGAAGCAAACAGGACAACATCTGCAAAAAGCAGTGACCCAATCCTGAGTCCACCAAACTGGACCCCCTCAACACCTGGCTGTGCCTAGAAATTCTGTCCATAAAAGTTATGAACAAAATCGGTGACTGTCGGCAATGCGGACCAAGCTCTGACACCGGTTGTACAGGGACCGAACAGCCCTTATCAGGGGGTCCGGAACCCCATACTCCCGGAGCACCCCCCACAGGATTCCCCAAGGGACACGGTTGAACGCCTTTTCCAAGTCCACAAAACACATGTAGACTGGTTGGGCGAACTCCCATGCACCCTGCAGGACTCTGCTAAGGGTGTAGAGCTGGTCCACTGTTCCGCGACCAGGATGAAAACCACACTGTCCCTCCTGAATCCGAGGTTCGACTATCTGACGGACCCTACTCTCCAGAACCCCCAAATAGAATTTTCCAGGGAGGCTGAGGAGTGTCATCCTTCTGTAGTTGGAACACACCCTCCAGTCCCCCTTCTTAAAGAGGGGGACCACCACCCCGGTCTGCCAATCCAGAGGCACTGTCCCTGATGTCCATGCGATGTTGCAGAGATGTGTCAACCAAGACAGCCCTACAACATCCAGAGCTTTGAGGAACTCTGGACGTATCTCATCCACCCCCGGGGCCCTGCCACCAAGGAGTTCTTTGACTACCTCGGTGACCTCAGTCCCAGAGATGGAGGAGCCCACCTCCGAGTCCCCAGGCTCTGCTTCCTCATTGGAAGGCATGTTAGTGGGATTGAGGAGGTCTTCGAAGTACTCCCCCCACTGACCCACAACGTCCCGAGTCGAGGTCAGCAGTGCACCATCCCCACCATATACAGTGTTGACACTGCACTGCTTCCCCCTCCTGAGATGCCGGACGGTGGACCAGAATCTCCTCGAAGCCGTCCCAAAGTCGTTCTCCATGGTCTCCCCAAACTCCTCCCATGCCCAAGTTTTTGCCTCAGCAACCACCGAAGTCGCATTCCGCTTGGCCTGCCGGTACCCATTAGCTGCCTCCAGTGTCCCACAGGACAGAACGGACCGGTAGGATTCCTTCTTTAGCTTGACAGCATCCCTCACCGCATGTGTCCACCAACGAGTTCGGGGATTGCTGCCACGACAGGCACCGACCACTTTACGGTCACAGCTCCAGTCAGCCGCCTCAACAATAGAGGCACAGAACATGGCCCATTCGGACTCAATGTCCCCCACCTCCTTCGGGATGTGGTCGAAGTTCTGCCGGAGGTGGGAGTTGAAGCTGCTTCTGACAGGGGGCTCTGCCAGACGTTCCCAGCAGACCCTCACAACACGTTTGGGCCTACCAGGCCTGACCAGCATCCTCTCCCACCATCGAAGCCAACTCGCCACCAGGTGGTGATCAGTTGACAGCTCCACCCCTCTCTTCACCTGAGTGTCCAAGACATGTGGCCACAAGTCCGACGACACAACCACAACGTCGATCATCGAACTGAGGCCTAGGGTGTCCTGGTGCCAAGTGCACATATGAACACCCCTATGCTTGAACATGGTGTTTGTTATGGACAATCCGTGATGAGCACAGAAGTCCAATAACAAAACACCACTCGGGTTCAGATCGGGGGGGCCATTCCTCCCAATCACACCCTTCCAGGTCTCACTGTCATTGCCCACGTGAGCATTGAAGTCTCCCAGCAGTACGAGGGAGTCCCCAGAAGGTATGCCCTCTAGCACTCCCTCCAGGGACTCCAAAAAGGGTGAGTACTCCGAACTGCATACGCACAAACAACAGTTAGGGCCCATCCCCCCACCTGAAGGCGGAAGGAGGCTGCCCTCTTGTCCACCGGGGTAAACCCCAATGGACATGCTCCAAGTCAGGGGGCAATAATTATGCCCACACCCGCTCGGCGCCTCTCACCGGGGGCAACTCCAGAGTGGTACAGAGTCCAGCCCCTCTCAAGGAGATTGGTTCCAGAGTCCAAGTTGTGCGTCGAGGTGAGCCCGACTATATCTAGCCGGAACCTCTCAACTTTGCGCACAAGCTCAGGCTCCTTCCCCTTCAGAGAGGTGACATTCCATGTCCCAAGAGCCAGCTTCTGTAGCCGAGGATTGGACCGCCATGGTCCCCGCCTTCTGTCACCAACCAACTCGCACTGCACCCGACCTCCTTGGCCCCTCCCATAGGTGGTGAGCCCATGGAAAGGGGGACCCACGTTGCCTCTTCGGGCTGTGCCCGGCCGAGCCCCATGGGTGCAAGCCTGGCCACCAGGCGCTCTCCATCGAGCCCCACCTCCAGGCCTGGCTCCAGAGGTGGGCCCTGGTGACCCGCATCCGGGCGAGGGAAAACGCTGTCCAAATTTTTTATTCATCATAGGAGGTTATGTTGAACCGCACTTTGTCACATTCCTCACCTAGGACCAGTTTGCCTTGGGTGGCCCTACCAGGGGCATAAAGCCCCGGACAACAGAGCTCCTAGGATCATTGGGACACACAAACCCCTCCACCACGATAAGGTGGCGGTTCGAGGAGGGGTACATAAATTCTATGCACTTTTATGGAAGGAGTGGCATAGCATTCATCTAATGAGAAATTTCACCATATGGTATTTTTAGATTTTGATTGAAAATGTCCCATCAGGAACCAATCCAGAATATCTCAGTTGAGGTGAGATCTAGCAAATGCAACAGATTTCTTATATTGCACTCTTCAAACCCTTTGTTGACAATGTGTTCCCTGTGGAATGGGATATTGTCATTCAGGAGCACACTTTAGGATAACAAATCCTTCAATACAGGGTAAAAAAGACAACTAAAAATTGGTCAGCTTAGTTGATGAAATCAGTTATATAACTCTTCTTAAAATATGTCTGTTTGTAGAAATAAATGACCTAACTAATCAAATGGCATAGCTTAAGCAAAGCCATAAATCAACATCATTGTGAATTTCAAATTCCTGGGTGGCATCATTTCAAACACTTTAACTTGGACAGTTAAAATATCTACTGTATTACAGACAAGAAGGTAAGTGATAACCATATATTAAAGTCCAGAAGGTCAAACAAGACCCTATGGCCTTAAATCTAGAAAAGTAAAGTGAATCCACAGTAGTAGTAATAGTGACACCCAAACATCTTTAACTCTTAATTAACACCCACATCATCTTGTAATCTCCCTCTTTCTGTCTGTTAAACAGCTTGTCAGGACTCCAGATTTTTTAACAGTACTTTATTCTCTAGCTGTTCGATTAGAGAATGTTGAATTCAGAGGATGTTGACATTAATTTCATGCTTATTTAAGTATTTTTGTTGGTTGTGGAAGATGATTATAGCTGTTTTTATGTTGTATATTTAAATTAATGTTTCATCTTTATGAGGTCAATGTGAAAAATAAGCATTGAGACCAGTAGATGTCTTTGGTTATTCTCCACACATGTACTCATTTTCTTGACGAGTACAAGGTAAAGGGAGAAATATGCTTTATTGAACCCAAGGGGAAATTGTAGTAATACATATTAACCACAATGAGATATACAGAAAAAAAACTTCACTTCTGTCTGAACATTAAAATTAATACATACCCTCCATGTCCATAACCTCTTAAAATTAGCATAATAAAATTTCAGAAAAATATTCCCTAATGAGGGTATGGATTGTTAAATATAGAGGCAGTTAGGGAATGCTGTTACTTGTACTTCACTGTCTCCAAGATGTACATCCAACTCTTGCCCTTTTTCTATGTGCCTTCATTGTTTGCAGTCCAGTTTTGTTTTGTCCAAGTGCATCTCTAGGTTTTTATTTAGACCACCTCCTTGCATGATTCTGACAAGATGTCCCCTATTCAATGTTTAGTTAGACTATTGCTTGTGTTCATTGCACCTCTTTACTGGAAGAAATACATTTAAGTGTAATAAGTGACCTGTTCACTTCAACCTGGAAAGTGTACCCTTCTCTGAAGTTCTTTTACACATTTTTTTCTTTTGAAAACCTTCCTGCTCTCGCTTTGGATTGACATTTTGTAGTCAAATGATCAAGAGTTTTTCATCTATTTTTCCATGCTTCTCTAATCATAGCTGAGTGTGTGTTTTGTCCACAGCTGTCTCCTACTGATAATGCATTTGTTTCTGACTATTTTAATAATATTTTCTCGGTTACTGTTTGGAAAACCTTTGTAAGCTGAGAAGTCTTTATTACTGAAAGTCGCTCTAAACATTCCTCAACAGTCATTTTTCAGTCAAAGAAAATGAATATTTTAAATTTAATGACCTCTGTTCTCTTCTGCATCCTTAAGGAGCCTTTTCTGTTTAAGGCCAGTTGCTATCCATTTACTTATCAGTAACTAAACACCGCAGAGGCTGAAGTCTATTAAGGCAACTCCAAGCTCAAGGGGAAAACCAACCCTAAACAAATTGTTAATCCATCACAGGGCACATTCTTATGGACATACCTCTTCATTCACATATGTGGTGCAGACGTAATTTAAAGTGTGTGTGTGTGTGTGTGTTATAACAGGTATCAGTACTACTAACTTTTGCATTAGCAGTAATTTCATTTTACTAATTATTTCTAAGTCTTTCTCAGATTAAGATTTTCTTCTTTGTCCTAAAAGTAGAAAAGTCTACTGAAGTGTGTGTGTGTCTTTTTTTTACTTCCTAATTTTAGTGCTGTTCTCTTCAATGAAGTAAAATATGTGCATACACCAGGAGAGCTGCAGAGCCTTACAAAGGCAGCAAAAGGCAGGACAGATGTGGTTTTTGCCCATGTACAGGCCCTAGGAATTCCAGGTTCGTGATTTTTTTATTGTATTTTGCTATATCCAATCAGCACTGCTTATTTAATCTTTATTTTTTATTTTTTTTTTATTTTATTGATTTTATTAAAATCACAAAACATTCCATACAAATACATCAATTTCTAAAACATAAGATCGAAAACAAATCAACCCCCACCCCTAAGTAAAAGAGCTAAGCCAGCAGAATAAAACTTGAAGGTAGTAAAAATAAGTAAGTAGATTAATTAAGAAGTGAACAATGATAAATATGGGGGGGACGGGGGGTGAGCAAAAAAGGGGGAGAGAATCTGTTTCCTCAGTACTTCTTTTAAAAACTTATTTTAAATAATGTTATTGATTAGATACTGCCAGGTTTGGAAAAAGTTCTGCACAGATCCTCTAAGTGAGAATTTGATTTTTTCCATTTTCAAATAGTACATAACATCAGTTACCCACTGACTTAGAATAGGAGAGTTAGGATTCTTCCAGCTGAGCAAGATAAGTCAACGTGCCAATAGTGTAGTAAAGGCAATTACAGTTTGTTTGTCCTTCTCCACTTTAAGCCCATCTTGGAGCACACCAGACACAGCTGTTAATGGATTAGGAGGGATTGTGATACCAAGGCTGTCTAATAGGCATTTAAAGATTTTGGTCCAGAATGATGTTAATTTGGTGCAGGTTCAGAACATGTGGCCCAGTGAGGCTGGAACTTGATTGCAACATTCGCAGGTTGGATCTTGCCCTGGAAACATTTTGGACAATTTTAAATGAGACGGATGTTCTCGATTTATATAATTTTGAGTTGAATAATTGTATGCTTTGCACATATGGATCTCAAGTGGATTCTCTGCATTGCTACTTTCCACTCCTTTTCTGAAGTATTGAGTGAGAGATCCTTTTCCCACTCTCCTCTTGGATCTTTGAAAGGGAGGGACTGTAAAATAGTTTTATATATTATAGAAATGCTGTCTGAGTCCTCAAGACTGATCAATATTTTTTCTGGCATAGAGGTTGGTGGGAGGTGAGAAAGATTGGGCAGGTTCTGTTTAACAAAGTTTCTGATTTGAAGGTAGTGAAAGAAACGTGTTGCTGGAAAGTTAAATTTGGAATGTAATTGTAGGATGCAAAGACGTTGTGTTTGTACAGATCTCTAAGTGATTTAATCCCAAATGTTTTCTAGACATTAAAAACTGCATATGTTTGAGGGTGGAAAAAGGTGGTTCTCATGCATAGGTGCCACAGTTAAAAGCTTCTTTATCTTAAAATGCTTCCTACATTGGTTCCATATTCTGAGTGAGTGAAGCACAATTAGGTTGTTAGTATATTGGCGATAACTTGCATTTATTAGGGTACAAAGCAAAGAATATAAAGAAGTACTGCAGGATTTTATTTCTATTGTGGACCAAGCCTGTGTATGTTCATCTATTTGTGTCCATGTCCAGGTTTTAATAGTTTGTATATTTGCTGCTCAGTAATAAAATTGAAAGTTAGGTAGAGCCATGCCACCTTCCACTTTAGGTCTTTGTAGGGTCACTCTTTGGATATGCGGATGTTTTGAATTCTGAGTAAATGAGGTTATGGTTAAATCTAATTTCTTAAAAAATGATTTATTGATGTGTATGTATGTGTATTGGAATGTTTTGAAATCTTAGTTAAGCTTAAGAAGGATATTCATCTTAACAATGTTAATTTTTCCAGCTAAAGTGAGATGAAGGGTTGACCATCAATGCAAGTCTTGCTTAATGTTTTCCATACAGACAGCGAAATCTTGTTGATAGAGAGCTTTATGTCTACTTGTAATGCTTACCCTTAGGTATTTAAACTGATCTGTGATGATAAAAGGGAAGGTGTCCAATCTAATATTGTGTGCTTGAGAATACACTGGAAAGAGCACACTTTTAGTCAAATTAATTCTGAGACCAGAAATGTTTTGAAATTCTGTAAGTGCTGTTAGGACTGCAGGCACAGTATTTTGTGGGTCTGATATATACAGTACCATATCATCTGTGTATAGAGAAATTTTCTGTTCAATCCTTCTCTGATAATCCCCTTTATCTCATAAGCATTTCTACAGTGAACTGCCAGTGGCTCAATGGCGATTGCAAAAAGCAGTGGTGACAAGGGGCATCCTTGTCTGGTACCACATTCTAGTTTAAAGTAGTCCGAATTAATGTTGTTAATACAAACTGATTATTCTGGATTGGTATACAGTAGTTTGATCCATGCACAAATGTTCGGACCAGACCCAAATTTCTCCAGTGTAGTGAAAAGGTGGTTCCATTCAATCATATCAAATGCTTTTTCTGCATCCAACGATAATATCATCTCTGGGGTGTTTGACTTTGTTGGTGAATATATTATATTATATTAAACAGGCGTCAAAGATTGGAAACTAAGTATTGGCCTTTAATAAATCCAGTTTGATCTTGTGATATTATCGAAGGCACCCCTTTCTCCATCCTTCTAGCTAGGACTTTGGAGAATATCTTAACATCATTATTCAGAAGTGAAATTGGTCTGTATGATGCACATTGTACTAAGTCCTTATTTTGTTTAGGAAAGATGGTGCTTGGCGAAAAGTTAGAGGTAGAATTTTATTGTCTCTAGCTTCTGTAAATGTTGCTAATAAGAGGGGAGCTAGCTGAGTGGAGAATTTCTTATAAAATTCAGCAGGGTAGCCATCGCGGCCTGCTGCATTCCCACTCTGAAGTGACTTTATAGCATGTAGTAATTCTGATAGTGCCAGATTTTGGATTTGTTGAGCTAAGATCTAATTAGCTTTCTCTCCATGTTCATAGTAATGATGGCTTGTTTTAAAAATGAGTTGTTCAGTTTCTTTTGTTGTCAAGAGGTTGAGTTCTGAATGCAGCGACTGTCTTTTCCTATGAAGAGCCTCACTTGGACACCTGGCATGTTCTTGGTCTATTCTAGTAATTTCGTTGATTAGCTCTGATACCTTCTTGGTTTCCAGTTTATTTTTGTGGGAAAGATATGAAATAATCTGGCCTCTTAAGAATGCCTTCACGGTTTCCTAGAGTATTCCTGCCGAGACCTCGGAGGATGTATTTGTCTCTAGAAAATAGCTGATTTGTTTGGATATAAATTCTGTACAGTCTTCATCTGCTAATAAAAGTGGGTTAAGACACCATTTGCGAGATGAGAATGTGGGGCGTAATGATTTTAGCTCCAAGATCAAAGGGGCATGGTCAGAAATAACAATCGCGTTGTACTTGCAAGATTTAATCGTAGGCAAGAAATTGTTATCTACAAAGAAATAATAAATTATTGAGTAACAGTGATGCACTGGTCTTTGCAGTGTTAGACGTCCTCACCCCTGTGACTGGAGACCTATCTAGGTCAGGATTTAAAACACAATTAAAGTCCCAGCCATTATAATTTTATGAGTGTTCACCTTGGAAATGGATGCAAATATATTTTGCATGAATTCCCTATCATCCACATAGGGTGCATAAACATTTATCAGAATCACTTTACAGTTAAATAAATTACCCATGACAATTGCATATCTCCCTTCAGGATCAGATATTGCATCTGATACTACAAATGAGACTCTTCTATGTATAAGAATTCCCACACCTCTAGTTTTCTTTGTAAAGCTGGAATGGAATATTTGGCCAGTCCTGTCTTTTTGCAGCCAGAACTGATCCTTGCTTAATAAATAGGTCTCCTGTAAAAATACTATTTTAGCGTTTAGACCTGTTACGTGAGAGAATACTTTCTTTCTCTTTAATTTGTGATTCAGGCCTTTAACATTCCAGCTCACAAAGTTAACTGTCCCGTCATGAAGACATTGACTTGAATTTTGATGTCATTTTGTAGTTTTAACTGAAAATGAGACAGCTTTGACCTAAATTTCCAATATTCCCAGGAGTTATTGCCATGAAGCTTATTGTTACGTTGGCACTTAATAATAATAATACATTTTATTTATATAGCGCCTTTCCCATGCTCAAGGCACTTCAGAGTTTAAGATAGAACGGCAGGGTATACAGTATATAGCATTGCACAAACCAGTATAAATAAATAAAGAAAATTAAGACAGTAAATTCAGAGAAAAAAAAAGCCTAACAGACAACATAATTGATGGCCTAGCACACACACATAGGTTACATGAGCATCTTGACATAAAGGTAAACTGAGATAAGGGTAATAAAGTCAAGTAGAGCTAAAAACCTTCCTGAACAGATGAGTTTTGAGTAGTTTTTTAAAAGAATTCATGGAGTCAGCTGACCTGATTAATTTTGGCAGGTCATTCCACAGTCTGGGCGCTATACAGCTGAAGGCCCTGTCACCCATGGAGTGTAGATTAGTGTGGGGCACAAGAAGATTGTCAGAATCAGAAGACCTTAGTGGGCGGACAGGCACATAGTGATGGAGAAGGTCACTGATGTAGTTTGGCGCATGGCTGTTTAAGGCTTTGTAGGTTATTAGTAGGATTTTATATTCGATTCTGTAAGACACAGGGAGCCAGTGAAGGCGGAGCAGGATGGGTGTGATGTGCTCGCTGCTGCTGGTTCGTGTAAGGACTCTTGCAGCCGAGTTTTGAATAAGCTGGAGCTGTGATATAAGACTAGAAGGGGCACCTGCCAGCAGCGAGTTACAATAATTGATGCGGGATGTGATAAAAGCTTGGACAAGTTTCTCAGCATTAGAAAAAGAGAGGAAGGAGCGAACACGGGATATGTTACGGAGGTGAAAGTAAGAAAGTTTCTTAATGTGGTTTATGTGGGTGGAATAAGAAAGGGAGGAATCAAAAATGACACCAAGATTCTTTGCAGTAGAGGCAGGTCTGATGAGATCACTGCCAAGATGGACTGGGAAGGAGCTCATTTTATTAAGTTGCACTTTAGTCCCAATTTGCAGAAGGTCAGTTTTGTTGCAATTTAATTTTAAAGAGTTCTGCTCCATCCAGGTATTAATTTCACTGAGGCAGGTTGTGAGCTGAGAAAGCTCTGGTGAAGTTCCCCATTTAACATTAAAATAAAGCTGAGTATTGTCTGCATAAAAATGATAACCCAGTCCATAGCTATGAATAATATGGCCAAGGGGAAGCATATAAATACAGAAGAGAAGAGGGCCGAGGACAGAACCCTGAGGAACTCCTTGTGTGAGTGGCGCTGAGCTGGATCTGCTGTTGCCAAGACTAACAAACTCTTGCCTATCAGTCAGATAGGACTTGAACCACTGGAGAGCAGTGCCAGAGATACCCAGCATGTTCTCCATTCTGGACAGTAGAACGTCATGTCTCACAGTGTCAAATACTGCACTGAGGTCTAATAGAATTAATATGCTGGTTTGTCCAGAGTCTGCTGCCATAAGCAAATCATTTGTTACCCGTAGCAGAGCAGTTTCACAGCTGTGCTGCACCCTGAAACCAGACGGAAAGGGTTCCATCAAATTATTAGAGGTTAGGTAATTGGTGAGTTGGGAGGCTACAACACGCTCAAGAACTTTTGACAGAAAAGGTAAGTGGGGAAATAGTCCGAAAGTTGTAAAGATTGTCAGCATCAAAACAAACTTTTTTAACATTGAGGTTAAAGAAGCGATTTTAAAAGTGATTGCCACAGAGCCTGTATCAAGGGATGAGTTTATTATTGTAACAGTCAGGATTATGGCATGAAAGCAGGATTTAAGTAGTGTGCTGGGGATGGGGTCCAGTACACAAGTAGTCAGTCTCATCTTACAAAGCAGGTTATTAACAAACGCAGATGTGACTGGTGGAAACTTGGAGAAGGAGCTGGATGGAGTGGGAAAACAGGAAGAGATATAAACAGATGATATATTTATGTTAGTTGAATTATTTAGATCTTTAATTTTGTTACAGAAAAAGTGGAGGAATTCCTCACAGACTTCAGTAGAAGAGGTAGTTGGGCAAGATGCGGGTTCAATTAGTTTATTAACTGCAGAAATAAAACCCTTGGGTTATTGTGGCCACTTTCTATTCTGCCATAATGGGTGTTCTTGGCAGCAGTTAGTGCTCCTCTGTAAGCTCTTTTGTGGTCAGGGAAAGCATGGATATGAACAGTGAGGCCAGTCTTACGTGACATTCTCTCAAGGCATCGGCCAGCTGCTTTCATAGATCGCAATTCTGAATTATACCAAGGAGCTGAATGCTTAAAGGAAACCTCCTTATGTTTTAAAGGAGCTGTTTTAACTAATGCTGAATCAAGGGCTGTGTTATAATGGTCAACAAGACTATCGAGTTTTGACGGAATAGGTGCAGACAGTAAAAGATCAGAAATTGATCCAGAAAGGATAGAGGGTAGGATATTTTTAAGGTTTCTGTAAGCAATTTGTCGTTTACAGATAAGAGGAGGGAGAGATAACGAGACTGTGAAAAGTACTGCTTTATGGTCAGAGAGTCCCAAATCAGTGCTGTAAATGTTGGCAACAGATAGTCCAGAAGTACAGATCAGATCCAATATATGACCAACGGAGTGGGTGGGAAAATCAACATGTTGTGTCAAGTCAAAACAGTCCAATAAGGTTAGGAATTAATTTCTCAGTTTAGATGTAGTAATGTCAATATGGATGTTGAAATCACCGAGAAGGATAATTCTCTGAGTGTAAGAGCTTAAGTGGGTTAAAAGTTCAATCAGATTGGATAAGAAGGATCCATTGTATTTTGGAGGATGATCAAGAACAATGAGTGAGACGGGACCTGGTTCCGTTATTAGTTTAAGAGCCAGGCACTCAAAAGATAATGGACAATCAATTGGGATTCATTTGATGTTTAAGTCTACTCTGACAATTACGGCAAGTCCACCTCCTTGTCTTGAGCTGCAGGGCTTTGTGTGGAAAGTGAATCCAGGTGGAGTCGCCTCGTGAGAGACATAAGTTTGTTCGGTTTTTGCCAAGTCTCCGTTAGACACAGTATATCAAGTTTGGTGTCAGTGATGAATTATGACAGCACCAATGCTTTGCCATTAAGAGATCTCGATTTAAACAGTGCAATATTAGTTAATGAGGCTTCTTTTTGCACAGAGCCGTGATCAGAGTTTATTTTCACATAATGTAAATTCGGCACACTGACACTTCTATTTCCAGGGCCATGAGAAGGACGGCATATTCCTGAGCAAATGCCACTAGTGGTCTTTTCATTCGCAGCCTGGGGGTGGCAGCGACCTGACCTGCGATGTACATATTTCGGGCACCGCAAAATCCCGGCGTCTTTTAGGATGTTCCAGTCAGACCATTTGCTCTGGACAAACTGTTTAATAAGAAGGAGTTTGTCATGAGAGTATTTTAGCATGATATCTTATCTGATAGCAGTGGAGAAGCAGCACAGCACAGCGGAGCCGGTAGAACAGGCAGGTGTGGTAGCGTAGATGAGAGGCGATAGCAAAGCAGCAGAAAGCATAGCAGGAGGAGGCAGCAGGATTTGGAAGTTCCAGCATACAGCCATAAACAGTAACACTGGGTATTACAGGCGTGATCACCCCAGAGCCACCGACCAGGAGGGTATGATCAGTTCTTAGTCGAACAGTACTGTAAAATGAATCGGGAGCAGACCAGAATAGCAAATATAATCAAGGACACAAATTATCCTGAGGTCCTAGATCGCCAGGTACAAAGAAATGGTCGTAGGTCTCGTCCCGTGATCCACAGGTTGTTGTTCCCAGTCAAAGTAGAGTCCATTAAATCTGTAAATATTAACCAAATCCATACAACTCGAGTCGGCTGCATCCACGAACTATACGTACAATAAAGGAAATAAAACAAGCGTAAGTAAGTGTAGAATTAAAGCGAGTTATCATTATAAAGATTAAAAGGATAGATTAGATATAGCTTGCTCTCTTTTTCTCCCTCCCTAGTCCCCCCACCCCCTTATTTTGCCTCCCCACTTGAGGCTGGACCACACTTCACCAAGTCCCAGTCCTCTGACATACCAAGAGACAGAGCACGTCCAAAACAAAACAAGCCCCCCAGCAGCGGCGTATGAGGATTAAAATTGAGATATCTATTGCCAATATAGTCCAAATACTATATAAAATTATATAGTCTTTAACAGTCTGAAATTGTAACATAGTAAACCCTTGAAATGGTGTTAAAAAGTGGCCCTGGATAAGAATAGCATGTAATCTTTAGTTTTAAGGAAAGTGATAAAGACACCAAAGAAGGCAACAAAGATACATTAACAGCAATGTTTGATTTTTAAACCGCAACATACAAATTATTGGAGACACTTCGATAACATCCCACCCTTGGGACCAGAACACAATGATCAATAATAAGGAATGGAAAATTAAGTGAATAAGAATTTTACTTTTTGATCGTTTTTTGTAGGTATAGAGGTTAGTTCAAGGAACTTTAAAATAGCTATATGGGGAAGAAAACTATGAAAATGAGCATTAGTAATACTAATGAGAAAGTTTCTGTTCATTTCATCTCATCAGTCAGAATGCCACTATTACCTAGATGGAATGTTAAGTTACACTTCTTTTCATTTTATGTTAAGGGGAAATTTTTGCTAAAATTTAACTTTAATCTATTTAACTTTATCCAGTTACACCAAGTAAACAGTGTTTGATCTGTAAACCAAGGCCGGATTTACAGTAATCCCTCCTCGATCGCGGGGGTTGCGTTCCAGAACCCCCCGCGAAAGGTGAAAATCCGCTAAGTAGGAACCATATGTTTATATGGTTATTTTTATATTGTCATGCTTGGCTCACAGATTTGCACAGAAACACAGGAGGTTGTAGAGAGACAGGAACTTTATTCAAACACTTATCTCTTTTTCAAAAGTTTATACGTGCTCCATGACAAGACAGAGATGACAGTTCCGTCTCACAATTAAAAGAATGCAAACATATCTTCCTCTTCAAAGGAGTGCGTGTCAGGAGCAGAGAATGTCAGAGAGAGAGAGAGAGAAAAGCAAACAATCAAAAACCAATAGGTGCCGTTCGAGCTTTTAAGTATGCGAAGCACCATGCGGAAAGCATGTCAGTTGACAAAGCAGCTGCAAGGAAGCCCAGCTAGGAAGGGAGCAATGTGAAGGTAGTCTTTCAGCATTTTTAGACGAGTGTCCGTATCCTCTAGGCCAGTGTGCAAACAGCCCCCATGCTCACACCCTCTCTGTCAGGAGCAGAGAATGTCAGAGAGAGAGAGAAAAGCAAACAATCAAAAATCAATAGGTGCTGTTTGATCTTTTAAGTATGCGAAGCACCATGGGGGAAGCATATCGCTTGACAAAGCAGCCACAAGTAAGCCCAGCAAGGAAGGGAGCAATGTGAAGGTAATCTTTCAGCGTTTTTTGAGGAGCGGTCGTATCCTCTAGGGGTGCGAACAGCCCCCGTGCTCACAATATATTTGAGGAGTTTTATTTAATACGTAATACGTGCTCTGATTGGGTAGCTTCTCAGCCATCTGCCAATAGCGTCCCTTGTATGAAATCAAATGAGGAAGCATGTACTAAAAATTAAAAGACCCATTGTCCACTGAAACCCACGAACCAGCGAAAAATCCGCGATATATATTTAAATATGCTTACATATAAAATCAGCGATAGAGTGAAGCTGCGAAAGTTGAAGCGCGATATAGCGAGGGATTACTGTATACTTCACGCGATGCATGCTGCAGCGGACACTCCTGCTATGCAAGCGTTGTACTGTTTATACTTGCGCGCGTACTTTACGTAAATCTGCAGGAATCCACCAGGTGGCAGTGTGAGATATTATCACGGTGAGAACAGGTTTGGCTTCACTGTATTGTGAATTGCCTGGAACACCCATTAAATTCCAATGACACCATACCGCAATATCTCTGAAAAGGATGTTTAATGATTAAATCCATCAGTCCAGGGATTTGTCCATTTCAGCTAGCATTGGGCACGAGGCTGAAACAGTCCCTGGACGAGGCATCAGCTTATCGCAAGGTGAATACAAGCACACACATACATGCTGGCGTCATTTTAGTGTAACCAAATCTGCATATCTTTGGAAGGAAACCGGAGCACACTGTGGAAACCCAGCATGAAAACATGTAAATTCCAGGCAGGGAATATCAGCGACATGACTCCCTGCAAGACAGCAGTGCTAACGCTCTGCCACTGTGTCACCCTCTTGTGTATAATTAACGGTATTCATTATTTAAACAAAATTACCGATTTATCTGTAAAATGTAACATACATACTTCAATGCATTTCATCATGAAAGTGATATCACGTATAAATCTGAGGATTCTAAATGTGCAGAAAGTTGGAATATCATACATTTAATGTGCTCAGTGTGGCGATCTATTGCTGTTTGCCGCTGCTGTCAGTACCGGAGGAAGCCCTAGAAAAAAAGACAGCACAGAAGATGGTATGTGAGACTTTTAAAATGTATCATGTCATTACGATTGGGAATATGCAACGCTTGAATATAAAAGCACCATGAATGCATCTGTATGTTGACATTTTACTTCACCACTTCGAATCTTTAATCAAACATCGAAGCGCGCACACTGATCTCGTAGGATCCGCAAAGTGACTTTCTGTCACATGTAGATAGTAAACAGAGACTCTGACGTCACATTCCAACTTTTAGCACACTGTGCCCCCTGACTTTTTGCTGGTACTGCAACTCGCACACGCGTCGCGATAATTTCTGAGGACCTGGTCAAAGGACGCATCAAATGAACGCTGGAAATGCGTGGCAGCCATGATGCGGGTGCATACGCGTTCTGAGCGTGAAGTATAAATGAGCCCTAAGAGGTGCATTTCCTTGCTTAGCTTTTTGTAAACAATCTTTGTCCAAAGCAATGATGTTTATCATAAGCACATTTCCTATCATGAAGGCATTCCCTGAACAGTTTTAAGGCGGCATCCTTTCGCTTTTTTGACTAAGAGCAAAAGTAACATTCATCATCTTTTTATTAACTGGTCAGATGTTATTTTTGGGTTATATCTCTTTGGACAAATGAGCAATGCAGGTTGCAAGTATCAGGAACACACTATTTAAATGCTTGTTGCTTTGTGCTTTTGTTTTAGTGCTTTATTATTTTAAATTTTTGGTAATGTTTTTATGGTGATTTAAGTGAGGACATTTTCATTTTATGTGTTTGTTTTCCAGTGGTCATCCCCATTTTCTGTAGTTGCCTATATGGGTACAGCCATTAGGTCTGTTTGCATATAAAACAATAAATACCTATTGCAATAGCACCAGGTTTCCTATCAGTTAGCTTGCACACCAAATACGCCTGAATAAATTGCCTTGCTTACATTTTCTGACTTCTTGAAATATGAATGGGATACATTCCTAGGAAAATAATACACAGGTTGCATGATAATGTTGCGTTATCCTGCCACAGTGTAACACAAAATGGAGCAGACTTCTAAAAACCCACACAAAACACTAGGTCTGTCCTTTAATTCAGGTCTGCACCCCTAGAATTGGCCTCACCCATGCTAGCCTAACCCCTACTCATAAGGCAAGCTTTGGCCTGAACTATCCCAGCAATGGAGCTAAGGCTTATTTTTATTTAAAAAGGTCAAAAAAATACTCTTAATTTCACTAAAAGAAGAAGAGGAAAATCATTAAAACTCTAGACCATTTTAAAAAAAAAAGTTGTTTTATTATCAAAAAATGCATTTAATGAATACGAAAAAGAAGCACAAAGGGAAAGGCATGAAAACATCACAAAAAATAGGTTTTGTTGGTAGGCCATAAATCCAGGAATTACTATCCAGAGACTGTAACCTTTAATGAAGCAGATGTCAGAAATTTAGGAAATACAGTAATCGGGAAAACAAAGAGAAAAATGTATAGAAATACAAAATCAATGCTGAAAATCTAGTTACTGTGGACTAAAATACTTCCTGGGGTAGTACCCCAGTTGCCTAATCAGGTGGCTTCACCTACTTTGTCTCAACACACAAGAATAATAGAAGTTAAACCAAGCTAAATCATAATATCTTAACACAAAATTGATAAAGAGTAAAATAATTTTAAATACAGCATATAACCCAGACAAAGCAAAACCAGAAATAGAATTAGTAATATTCATCCATCCTTCTTTTTTCAAAACCCTTTTTTATCCTGTGCAGGGTTGTAGGGAAGCTAGAGTCTATCCTAGCAAGCACAGGGAGCAGGGCAGGAACACTCCTTGGACAGGGCACTTGTCCATTGTAGGGTAAAAACACACACACACACACACACACACAAACAGTCAGGCCAATTCATCATTGCAAATTGACCTAATCTGTATGTCCATGCACTGTGGGAGTAAAAACTGGACAACACTATTAATAATGCAGTTAGAACATGTAAAGCCATGCAGAAAGAAGACTTGATCGCCAGTCTTCTTACTACAAGACGGAAACTCTACTGCACCCCTGTGATGCCCTTAATAATCTTTCCAGTAAGTATAGTTAATCCCAATGTAGGATTATTTTACCAGCCTCACACATTTTTTCTGCACATGAGAAAAACTTGCAAACTCCATGCAATAAGCACTCTGATTTCCTTCCTATGAGTTGCACCAGAATTCATAACATACAAAATCAAATTTATGAAAGAACAAAAAAATAAACTAAAGCCTGCACACATTAAACGGTCTCTAAATTTTACATTTTTAAGACTTTGGAGACTTTGTACATCTGACAATAATGACCCTACAGTATAAACCTATGTCATATTCGAACGCTGTAGCAGAAATCTTTGTTTTTTAAATTGGTATTTCTCTGTCTTTAATAATCCAAGAAGAAATTACAAAGATTATCCTATTCATCCTATTTCAGTGGAAAGGGTGGATTTCTGACCAGTTAAAGCCCTTCTACTTGAGAGAGTATAAAAAAAAAAAATGGTCAAGGAAGGAAGGAAGATCTAAAGTAACTTCACTGAATATAGATAGATAATGCTTTATTGGTTCTCAAAGCAAATTCCTTAAATATTGCATGAGTGCAAAACCCAGAACTTTAAACACAAGGTAATAATAATAATAATGGTATAATAGACTAATAATGTCCCTTTGCCAGGGTGTCTATTATAACTGGCTAAAGTGAAGATGAGCATGATGAGAGGAGGCATTATATAGTCTGATGGCTTCAGTCAGAACAGAGACCCAATAGCAACTGTTAGTAAACCATAATGAAATGGGACCATGACTAAGACTGCTCCATGGCAACACATTGTGAAGGGGATTGACCGCATCAGTCATAAATGTCTCTAATTTTGTCTTCATCCTTATTTCTGCCATTGCCATTAGTTTATCCAGTAAAGCAGATCGCATTTCTGATCAGAATATTCAGGTGTTGCTTTTTTAGTTGGAGTTAGTATAGAACAAGACACTGACCAAAATTGACTATCACACGCATTGTAAAGCACCAGAGTCTCCTCAGAAAGAAGAACCTACTTTGTATTTTTTAAACAGAATAAAGTTTTGTAATGGTGACTTACTCTGTAATGGTATGCTCCAGTGCAGGAAAAACAGACTATCAGTACATTGATTGACATGGACAACATCAGAAGGTGGTAGTTACACAGTTTATAGTCTCTTGATCATGAATTATAGTTCACACTGAAGGGTGTGCATGATAGTGGGCTCCAGACAGTTGCAGGTATGTATCCTGAGTTAACAGGTAGAAACAAGTGATCCCGAGAAGAAACTACTATACCTTTACTGTCCACCACTAGGCAGTCCATTAGTCGCTCTAGGTACCTTACCTCACCTAAAGATACCCGATTCCCTGGGACTTGAGGATGTATTTTGTGACTTGGTCGTGGCTGCAGCACCTAAAAGAGAATCAAACCACAAGAGGAGTTCTTAATGGTCACTCCATACCAAAGTGATCACTTTGAGTGAAGAGTTCACAAGGGTATAGAATTATTGGCAGAGAGGAATTGTGTGTTGTGTGTGTGCCACTTCACTTGGTGTAAGAATGTTTTATTTTCTATTTACTCTAAATTGCACCCCTTGTTCATTTGTCCCTATACTTTTCATTTAGTGAAGTTTTAATTTTTAGGCTACTTGGAGCTCTTTTGATTTCTTGTTTAATGAAGAAAATCCACTAGGTGGCCTTCTTTTAGAAAGATACAAAGTAGCTTTTTTTTTTTTTTTTTTTTTTTTTCCCAAGGCTACATACTTTTTGTTGTCCTTTGTTGTAATACAGAGGGTGGACAAAATAACACAGACACTTAACAATATATTAATATCAAGCACCTAACAATAGTAGGAAAACTCTTCGCTTTCTCTTCAGATTTAGGTCTTCCTCAGTGGTGCTATGTAAGTATTTAATTGTGTATAATGAGTGACTGCACAATTCTTAAAGACATAAAGCCACTATTTATTTGATGAATGACGAAGACAGAACTCTATTTTGCACTCTGTGCTCCACAGCTTCCCACTAGAGTTCAATTGTATTTACATCTGGTTACTGGGAAGTCATCTAAGGTTCATCCTGGTGTTTATGAAGCACGTATTGAATTTGTTTCATTCTGGAATAGGATAACCTCGTGAGGGAACAGTATTTGCTTTTGCACGTGGTCCGGTAACTCTTATATTCCTTGGATATTATACTATCATGCAGATCAATCATCAGAACTATTGACCTCACAGGATAGTTGTCTATACTCACCTTACATAGTGGTTAGCAACAGATGTTGTGAATTGAGAGCATCCTTTGACTTTCTGCAAATGTAAATGTGTAAATGATAACTACATATTACTTTTTTCATTAACCTTGAGTCCAGGTTTTCTGTGCCTTACACCAAGTAATACACCTTTTCCAGTTTTTTTTCAGTTTTACTTCTTCATTTACATAATCTTAGCAAGTCAAGGACAGTTACGGCATGATCTTACTGTCAGTTGTGTAGTGTAACATCCCCTGTGATAGCTGTTAGCCTTCTATGCAGTTAGGCTCCTATGTACATGAGAAGTGACAACCAATGAGCACTCAGCAGTAACTACATTGTTTCAATGCAGATGCAAACAAAAAAGACAAGTAGGTGTTTTTATGTCTCTTGTTTGCAGTATAATAACAGAATGGAAAAAGGAAAAAAGATGGACCAACAAAATATCTGGTAAAAATCAGTACTGCCGTTGCCACTTTTGGGCAACACATCAGTTGACTGTGAAAACGCACAAGATAATTTGGAAATTTGAAATGTTGGTGAAAAGTCATGAGACAGTTGTGTAATTTGTCAACCCCTGCAATTTATAGAACATTGAAAGAGTCAAATTAGAGAGAATTACTAGTTTTGTAATCTGACATCCTGATGGCAATAAGATACAGCAAATGCTGTTACCAAGTCTGACATGCTTTCTGGCTCAAAATTGTTTAGCGTGCTGCCTAGCCTAAGTGCGAGTCGACTTTGTTCATGTATGGCCTATATTATTATTTTTAAGACTATTTTCCACGACACATGAAATAACTTTGCAGTTTTTGGACAGATATACGTGTGGTTTGAACATGTGCTACTCTTTGGAAAGCTGTTGGTCACCTCCTTTTACTTTGAATACTCACATTATCAAAGTGTTAATTTTCAGAGCTTTTTTTTATTTTTGGCACATGCTGTTAATTTGACAATCATCCTAATATGACTCACCATTGCAACCACAGATTTAACTGTGATGATTTTGTTACTTCAAAGTTTAACTTCTTTTTCACATGGTGTTTGTTCTTTTGACTACAAATTTTAGCACTAATTGCATCTTAACTGTCTTTTACAGAGCATAGGGCTGTGATGGAAGCTGCGTTTGTTTATGGAACTCGCTACCAGTTTGTGTTGAGCACCGGAGGGAGTGTCCTTAAGTTTTTGGGGTTAGTATTGGTTGCCCATTGATAAAGTCCTAATTTGTTTTATTAATGCAGTTCCTTGTATATATTATTGAAACTAAAATGAAAAATTGCTCATTGCTTAGGCTATAATTTAAATTAAAGGAAATTAGCAGTAGGCTAAGTATTAGCTTGGCCATGAAATTTGTATGCTTAATTTTTTTTTTAACTGCACTCATGACTTAATGTGAAATGGAAAGAATTACAATTCGATGAGTTTTGTGGAGCAGTATTTATTTATTTATTTATTTATTTAGAGTCAAGGAACAGAGAAAGATGACTGCTGGACTCTGGTTTCTGCACTGTAAGATGGTACCAAAGAGATCTGAATCTTGTCGTTCTACCACGCTAAAGAAATTAATGACTTCTCTGAATGTCTATATTTTTCTTAAACTCATGGAAATGCCACTTGTGGTGAGAGTGCTTTAATCATACAATAAAAAATTTAAATGTACTTGTTAAACTTCTTTCAAACGTATAGCCTCCATGATGTCTATGACTATGAATCAGTCAATTAATTTGGACATGGCTTTTATAAATGACCACACATGGTCATAACAAATTTTAGGTCCAATTTAAAATCGTAAAAAAGAAATGTATGTAGAAAAGCTAGTATAATTTTGGTGTGTTTTAGTTTGGTGTATACGTATAAATTTAGGGGAAAAATATTAATTTACTTGTTGTAAGCTAATGCCTCCTACCTTCTACCTGAACTTTAAGGATTTTAATGTTTGTTAGCCACCTCAATAGTAGTTGATGGAATCTTTAAATAGCATATTGTTTTATCCTTAGTGTATATATACAGGTGCTGGTCATAAAATTAGAATATCATGACAAAGTTGATTTATTTCAGTAATTCCATTCAAAAAGTGAAACATGTATATTAGATTCATTCATTACACACAGACTGACGTATTTCAAATGTTTATTTCTTTTAATGTTGATGATTATAACTGACAACTAATGAAAGTCCCAAATTCAGTATCTCAGAAAATTAGAATATTGTGAAATGGTTCAATATTGAAGACACCTGGTGCCACACTCTAATCAGCTAATTAACTCAAAACACCTGCAAAAGCCTTTAAATGGTCTCTCAGTCTAGTTCTGTAGGCTACACAATCATGGGGAAGACTGCTGACTTGACAGTTGTCCAAAAGACGACCATTGACACCTTGCACAAGGAGGGCAAGACACAAAAGGTCATTGCTAAAGAGGCTGGCTGTTCACAGAGCTCTGTGTCCAAGCACATTATTAGAGAGGTGAAGGGAAGGACAAGATGTGGTAGAAAAAAGTGTACAAGCAATAGGGATAACCGCACCCTGGAGAGGATTGTGAAACAAAACCCATTCAAAAATGTGGGGGAGATTCACAAAGAGTGGACTGCAGCTGGAATCAGTGCTTCAAGAACCACCACGCACAGACGTATGCAAGACATGGGTTTCAGCTGTCGCATTCTTTGTGTCAAGCCACTCTTGAACAAGAGACAGCGTCAGAAGCGTCTCGCCTGGGCTAAAGACAAAAAGGACTGGACTGCGGCTTTCTGATGAAAGTAAATTTTGCATTTCCTTTGGAAATCAAGGTCCCAGAGTCTGGAGGAAGAGAGGAGAGGCACAGAATCCACGTTGCGTGAGGTCCAGTGTAAAGTTTCCACAGTCAGTGATGGTTTGGGGTGCCATGTCATCTGCTGGTATTGGTCCATTGTGTTTTCTGAGGTCCAAGGTCAACGCAGCCGTCTACCAGGAACTTTTAGAGCACTTCATGCTTCCTGCTGCTGACGAACTTTATGGAGATGCAGATTTCATTTTCCAACAGGACCTGGCACCTTCACACAGTGCCAAAGCTACCAGTACCTGGTTTAAGGACCATGGTATCCCTGTTCTTGATTGGCCAGCAAACTCGCCTGACCTTAAACCGATAGAAAATCTATGGGGTATTGTGAAGAGGAAGATGCAATATGCCAGACCCAACAATTCAGAAGAGCTGAAGGCCACTATCAGAGCAACATGGGCTCTCATAACACCTGAGCAGTGCCACAGACTGATCGACTCCATGCCACGCCGCATTGCTGCAGTAATCCAGGCCAAAGGAGCCCCAACTAAATATTGAGTGCTGTACATGCTCATACTTTTCATGTTCATACCTTTCAGTTGGCCAACATTTCTAATAATCCTTTTTTTGCATTGGTCTTAATTGATATTCTAATTTTCCGTGATACTGAATTTGGGACTTTAATTAGTTGTCAGTTATAATCATCAACATTAAAAGAAATAAACATTTGAAATACATCAGTCTGTGTGTAATGAATGAATCTAATATACAAGTTTCACTTTTTGAATGGAATTACTGAAATAAAGCAACTTTGTCATGATATTCTAATTTTATGACCAGCACCTGTAGTTTGCTTTGTAGAATTAATCCTTACAATGCATATGTTAACCCTTCTGTAGGTTTGTATGATATTGCGAATAGAGTGATTTCTTAAAAATGCCTTTATCTTGTGAAACACAAAGGTACTAATGTTAGTCACTTGAATAGGGAAGTGCCTAATACAGAGGTCTTCCCAGATGATCCATACATAAATTGCAGATAGTGTAAAATTCGGCAAGCCAGATCTTGATTATTACAAGGCTGCGATCCTGTATTACCTTAGTTTTGCACCATTTTCTTTTTGTTCCTGTAAAGTGACATTAATATTTTAAAATGTTATCCTTGGCCTATAAAATGCTTCATAATTTTCACTCATGTATGTATTAGTCATTTTGGTCCCAAATTTTGAAACTCGTGCCTGGGCATTATTTGAAATCTACACTTTGTAGAGGTGTTTAAATTTTAATTTGAGAAAGCTTTTACGCTTCCTGTATTTAGTTCTCTTTTTTTATTGCTTATTAAATATACATTTTACCTTGTTTATAGTGATTTACTTTATAAATTGGTAATACTTTTTTATGTTTATCACATTTAATGTGCAATAATGATGTAAAATGCCTACTGCTTTTAGTGTAAAATATTGTTTTTTCAAACTATTGATGTGATAGCTTTTTCTTTAAACACTGTTACCGAGTTTACCAATGTTGCCCTAAAGCACTCTTTCTTTTTTTTTTTTTTCTTTTTTTTTTCTGTTTTTTTTTTGAGAAACACATTTTGGAAATCTCCCTAAATACAGTGGTGTGAAAAACTATTTGCCCCCTTCCTGATTTCTTATTCTTTTGCATGTTTGTCACACAAAATGTTTCTGATCATCAAACACATTTAACCATTAGTCAAATATAACACAAGTAAACACAAAATGCAGTTTTTAAATGATGGTTTTTATTATTTAGTGAGAAAAAAAATCCAAACCTACATGGCCCTGTGTGAAAAAGTAATTGCCCCCTTGTTAAAAAATAACCTAACTGTGGTGTATCACACCTGAGTTCAATTTCCGTAGCCACCCCCAGGCCTGATTACTGCCACACCTGTTTCAATCAAGAAATCACTTAAATAGGAGCTGCCTGACACAGAGAAGTAGACCAAAAGCACCTCAAAAGCTAGACATCATGCCAAGATCCAAAGAAATTCAGGAACAAATGAGAACAGAAGTACTTGAGATCTATCAGTCTGGTAAAGGTTATAAAGCCATTTCTAAAGCTTTGGGACTCCAGCGAACCACAGTGAGAGCCATTATCCACAAATGGCAAAAACATGGAACAGTGGTGAACCTTCCCAGGAGTGGCCGGCCGACCAAAATTACCCCAAGAGCGCAGAGACGACTCATCCGAGAGGTCACAAAAGACCCCAGGACAACGTCTAAAGAACTGCAGGCCTCACTTGCCTCAATTAAGGTCAGTGTTCACGACTCCACCATAAGAAAGAGACTGGGCAAAAACGGCCTGCATGGCAGATGTCCAAGACGCAAACCACTGTTAAGCAAAAAGAACATTAGGGCTCGTCTCAATTTTGCTAAGAAACATCTCAATGATTGCCAAGACTTTTGGGAAAATACCTTGTGGACTGATGAGACAAAAGTTGAACTTTTTGGAAGGCAAATGTCCCGTTACATCTGGTGTAAAAGGAACACAGCATTTCAGAAAAAGAACATCATACCAACAGTAAAATATGGTGGTGGTAGTGTGATGGTCTGGGGTTGTTTTGCTGCTTCAGGACCTGGAAGGCTTGCTGTGATAGATGGAACCATGAATTCTACTGTCTACCAAAAAATCCTGAAGGAGAATGTCCGGCCATCTGTTCGTCAACTCAAGCTGAAGCGATCTTGGGTGCTGCAACAGGACAATGACCCAAAACACACCAGCAAATCTACCTCTGAATGGCTGAAGAAAAACAAAATGAAGACTTTGGAGTGGCCTAGTCAAAGTCCTGACCTGAATCCCATTGAGATGCTATGGCATGACCTTAAAAAGGCGGTTCATGCTAGAAAACCCTCAAATAAAGCTGAATTACAACAATTTTGCAAAGATGAGTGGGCCAAAATTCCTCCAGAGCGCTGTAAAAGACTCATTGCAAGTTATCGCAAACGCTTGATTGCAGTTATTGCTGCTAAGGGTGGCCCAACCAGTTATTAGGTTCAGGGGGCAATTACTTTTTCACACAGGGCCATGTAGGTTTGGATTTTTTTTTCTCCCTAAATAATAAAAACCACCATTTACAAACTGCATTTTGTGTTTACTTGTGTTATATTTGACTAATGGTTAAATGTGTTTGATGATCAGAAACATTTTGTGTGACAAACATGCAAAAGAATAAGAAATCAGGAAGGGGGCAAATAGTTTTTCACACCACTGTAGATGCTTAATTTGTTTAAAACTGTCTATCTACTTTCCCAAAATGTAAAAGATAGAAAAAATAATAATACATATTGAGTAAATATTTGCTATTGAAATGTTTTCCACTTACAAGGGAGATAATAATAGTTATATAAAATGATGACATATATACTTTTTTTCTTTCTCTCTCTCTCTCTCTCTCTCTACCCCTCTGCCTCTGAAAGATGGAAGTATCCATGGATCCTGATGAAGTTGTCAAAGCTCACCAGCCCCTTCACTTTCCTTTGCTCTTTCTCTTTACTCACAGAGAAACACTTCAACTAGATAGGAATCTGGCTGAATCAGTAGCCTGGAAGCTCAGAGGGGATGCTTTAGTTGCGTTGGTAAACAGGTTAGCTGCCATTTTTCAGTTTCAGTGTATTTTTATATTTTAACTGTTCTCTTATAGATGTTTATAGTTATAGGTTAGGAGAAAAGTTCAAAATCTTTTTAAAACATTTATACAGATGCACACATTTTTATAAATGAAAAGTAGCTGAGAGATTATTATGCTTTGTATTTCTACTAATATTTAATTTAGAAAACAACTAATAAATGGAGTAAATATAATAACTAAATAGAAATGACAGTAACGAGATGTTGCCTGTTGTCAATATAGGAGAGGAAAGCAAAAGTTCAAGCTAACAGTGTTTCTAGAGAAAACAACCCCTGCAGTTCCAAGTTCCCAAGTGTGACTGGACCTAGTCTCATCTATAATTTTCTATAGTACTGTACAGCATATCTATATATATAAAATCCCTATGTGCGTCCAGGTGTCCGTGTGTGGGTGTCTTCTGATGAAGTGCGCATTCGCGGGGCATGGTGCTTATGCCCGATATTACTGTCAGAGAAAGTTAGAGGCGTTTTACGGAAATACAAACCAGTATTACTGCGAGAGGAAATTAACTGTACACAATACAGTGCCGCATATTACAGCCACATACAAGCCAGTATTACTGTCATAGGAGATTAAAGGCATATTACCGACGCGCACGCCTGTATTACCGCCAGAGAAAATTAAAGGTATATTAAGGACGTACAAGCCAGCATACGTACAAGACGGTATCCTTCAATAAGGGCGCGCACAGACATCCTTCAATAAGGGCGCGCACAAAAAGGCGAGCTTCAAAAGGGTGACCTCAATTGAGCGTGGCGAATAAAGGCGTTCGTAGATAATTTAGTTCATATGGCTCTGGAATATGTGAAGAGCAACAAAGGTGCAGATCTTTATTTACGCACGCCTTTATTCAATTATTGAATAGAGCCATACAAGACAGTATTACTGTCACAGAAAATTAAAGACACACAATACACGGCGGCAGCCCACGAAGAACGGTCAGCTCAGCAAGTAAACATCAACAAAAGAAAGGCTGAAAGAAAGAAAAATACGACCAACAAAAAGAATGAAGTCAAAGTCCCTTGCCTTTTAATATAGACTGTTCCTACTAATGTTTGTGCACTACTGTTCTATCTCCCGTTATTGTCATGCGTGGGGCACGGTGCGACGCTTCAAAGGCTGCCTGACGCGTCACACAAGACAGAGAGGGCGGGACCTATAAAATATCGCGCGGCCGATCCAATTGGATTTCGGTAAATGAGGTAAGACCTAAAACATAACGTGCGAAAAATCCAATCATGTACTGAGAAGCGGAGACCAGCTTCCCCAAAGAGGTGGGATTAGTGTTTGTTGTTGTGCAAGTGTTCACTCTGAGGATGTCAGATTTGCGATTAACAAACTTGGCCCGGTAAAAGTGTAAAGTGTCAGTCGTTGAAGGGGTTTTCCTAAATATATGAATTTCCATGATATTACAATACGATGACTTTTAAAAGTTGATTTATTTTCGCTCACATAAAATCCGTTGCTGGGGAGACGACACACATACAATAATCAGCTGTAAGCCAGCACAGATTAAAATACTTGCTGGGGAACTGCACAATACTTGCTGGAGAGACATTACTGCGAGAGAAAATTAAAAGACACAATACAGTGACGTATATTACAGCCACATACAAGCCAGGATTACTGTAACAGAAAATACACGGTCCCTTGCCATTTAATATAGACTGTTCCTACTAATGTTTATGCACTACTGTTCTAGCGCCCGTTATTGTAACGGGCTTAATGTCTAGTGTGGTATAATCACAAGATGAAAAAATGCTGTGTTTTGTCTTTGCTGAAGCCAAAGAATCTGAACCTATTTGATGTAGTAGCATTGTCAAGGTACCTATAAAAGTAAGAACCATTGTATTATAATAAGAAGAAGAAAGAAGTGGGAACAGGTTAACCATGGTTTAATTTTCAGTAATTAACAATGGTTTTGCAGTATGAACAGCCAAAAACTGATGGTTCATTGCTGATAGTAATAGGTAGATAATTAAAAAATGATAAAACCTTGTATATTCATACAGATAATGTGTTAATCCTCCATACTGTATGAATGCCTTCCTTTTTTCATTGCAATGTATATTTCTGAGTTTAGGGTTTACTTGGTAAATGAACAAAAGTTATTTGTAGGTTTTTAAATTAGAATGGAGATTTTGAAATTTGTCCTAAGTGTAACTGGGAGGCAACACAAATGCCTAACAACACCTTTAGGTGGTCTACTTAATAGTTCTAGCAACATTTTGAATTGACTGAATGCTTGAAATAGAATATGCATAAAATAATGCAACACCAATCTACATAATCCAACTGAGTGTCATCTTGTAATGCGTGCATATAAGCAAACGTAGAAACATTGGGCCCATGATGCCAGTGAATTGCTGTGTTTGTTCATGCACACACTCACACTCTCACTTATGCAAGGCCAATTTAAAGTTTCCAGTTATCCATCCATCCATCCATTTTCCAACCCTCTGAATCCGAACACAAAGTCACGGGGTTCTGCTGGAGCCAATCCCAGCCAACACAGGGCGCAAGGCAGGAACCAATCCCGGGCAGTGCCCCAACCCACCGCAGGACATACACACACTAGGGCCAATTTAGAATCGCCAATCCACCTAACCTGCATGTCTTTGGACCGTGGGAGGAAAACAGAGCACCTGAAGGAAACCCACGCAGAGACGAGGAAAACATGCAAACTCCATGCAGGGAGGACCCGGGAAGTAAACCCAGGTCTCCTAACTGTGAGGCAGCAGCGCTACCACTGCGCCACCTTGCCGCCCAGTTTCCAGTTAATCATCATGTTTTTAGGGAAGAGAGAGGGAAAACAAGAATGCCAGGAGGAAGACTCACTCGAACGTAGTGAAAATGTGCTAACACGGACATTGACCAAGCGCAAGATTTGAACCTAGGGTGCTATGAAGCACCAGTGCTAACCTCTGCACTACAACGTTGTGAATGTAATAATGCAGTATTTTATTATACTTAAATAAATGCACAAACATTTAACTATCCTGTACAGTTGGAAAACACATTTATTTTTCTAAACTTCCTAGTTTAAACAATACAATCCTGGATAGTGTTGTAATTTGGACTAAAAGCGAGCTCCATGTGAAAGAGTCAAACCCTTTAAAATCCAGGTGAACAATATCTTCTTACTATCAGAAGGACTTCTGGTTTTATCACTTAATTAAATATTTAAAATCACTGATACAACTTTTTTTTTTACCTAGTCTGAGAAACTTCATTAAGCTAAATGAAAGAGTACAGCTGTTCTCTACATGGTATAATACCATGCTTTCAAGTGGCATCTCCTAATGTTAGCATATACAGTGACCCCTATTGGACTGCATATTTAATGTTAAATATGAATGATGTCCTCTTATAAATTTTCTACGCTACTGATAGTGATATTAATCCTTGTGGAGGCATAAGAAATTACATTATAAAAATTAAATCAAGAGACTTTAATCATTGATCAGTTCTGAGCAAAGTTTATGGCAGACACACACCTAATGCACTTGCCTAAAGTGTGCAAGCTATACGTAAGACACTTCTCTTTTTATAAATCTTCACACTTTTTTTCCTGAATTGACTTTTATTATTATTTATCAGAAAGTAGTACAATCTTTAAAACACACAGCCAGGTTAATTATAGTCATGTGTGGTCTAAAACTATTGTCTGCTTCACAATATTTTGACTTTTAAGCTGATTCAAGCAATCATTTTTAAAACACAAGCAAGATTATAAGTCAATATAGAAGGCAATCCCATAAACCTGGCATTTCTCAAACTTTCCCACACTTTCAGGCCTGCGTAATAAAATGCATTGCTCAACAGTGTCAATTATACTGTATATTTAATTAAAAATAAGGCTGTTATTATGCTGTGACATATGCAAAAACCAAAATGAAACAATTAAAATAAGTCTCACCTTAATTAATACAACCTAATTTGTTTGGTTCCTTATTTTCCAGGAACTATGAAAAATGTATGTTTTGAAATCAGGATAAAGTATTATTATTTTTGGGTCCTGATTTTCTCAATGAAAGTTGACTGACAATTTTTAGGCATCAGGATCAGTGTTCCTAAATGAGGATATACAGTATTAATAATATTAAGAATGCGTCTTCAACCACATGTAGTTTTCAGCAATTAGGTTAAAAGTGGCACTGAGGCACCAGTTGTTGGTTCATTGTTTTTCTTGTAGAAATTACTTCAAGAATTTGGAAAATTATTTTTTTCTGCCTTGTGAATTGATAATCATGTATTCTGAAACCTTAATAATGTTAAGGTCAGGTTTCTTTCAGTCTGATTGATATGCTGCATTATTTATTTATTTATTTATTGGAACTAAAAGAGCTATTCAAAAAATTAAATCTAAATGTTCAAACTTGTTAGATTTTATATATTTACTGCTAATTCTGCAATACCTTCATAACAGGGATGAGTCAAAAAGAAGACTCCCTGAAGATCATAATGCTGCCTTCATTCTTCCAGGTGAGGTAAGAATTGATTCTTTTATTATCTTTCTACATTTTTAATATTCTGCTGTTTTAAAAATTAAAACATTTAATTTAAACCATCAATTTCACTAATCTACACAGCTGAAGACTGAAATGCATCTGGAGCTAAGAGGAAACACATTAGTAGCTTTCAAGTGAAAAAATAGTACTAGGGTGTTGTACCATGTTAGCCATTATGGATGTGGTGAGAAGTTGAGCAAAGTGAAACCTTTTGATTACATCTTGCCTGAAGAAGGGGCCTGAGTTGTCTAAAAAGATTGCATATTGTAAACTTTCTAGTTGGCCAATAAAGGGTATCATTTTGCTTAACTTCTCACCACAAGTGAAAAAAAGACAACAGCAAATTTAGGACACTAGGTAACTTTTTATGATGGGAATTTACCTTGGTTACAGATCATACATTACTTAGAGACCAACGCTAGATTAATCAAGTGATTTGTAGACCATTACCAATATCACTTCAAGATAGTATCTGCAATAGCATTCTTTTTTATTTACTATCTCTTAAACAGCATCTTTTAATTTCTGATTGTGCTTTTACTTATAAAACATAGTTTTATGATACTGTGTCAAGAGTGTGACAGTGCTAAAAGTACTACAGCTGAGAAACTCTGTATTTAACGGTAACGACTTCTGTCACAGTGGCAGCATATGTCTGTTCTCTACGTAATAGTGTCTGACTAAGGAAACTGTAAGGTGCATTAACCGCACATTGCTCCCATATCCGGCTTGAGATGCAGGGAGAAAAAAAATTGTGCATATTTTTAAGTCCTGGAATGCAGCCTTATTTTGTGGACTCTGTACCACAATATTTGCCATTGTTTTTCATAATTGATTTCTGTGAGGTTTGGATGGGTCGGAAGACCAGGATACAAATCTTTTGTAATAAAACTGTGTCACTAGACCTAGTAAATCCTGATTTAGTCTCTAATCTTTTTTTACTGTTACTGTGGCCAACATGTGATGATCTCAATTTTGGGTCCCTCTGGGTTTGCCTGTCCTTTATCTACCACACTACACCAAAACGTAATTTCAAGGAATTAATGTGCAGGTCAGCTCCTTTAAGAATGCATCAGATTATGGAAAACGGCCAGAACCCTGTGTAGGCTAAATGGAAACACATGATTACTGCCAAGCTTCACTAGGGGTGCTGAATGTTTATATATATATAT